>NW_027248280.1:7666461-7813961 GCF_041260155.1 Ptychodera flava
CCTAAGGTCACCCCGAGGAATATGCATAACAACTTTCAAAGCAATTGATCAAGCCGTTTCAGAGAAGAATATTTTTTGACTAAAAACTGAAAAAGTTACCCAAAAAATATAAATGTGCAAATTTCACCACAATTTGAATACCTGTAATTAGGTTACCTAAGGGAACTATTATATTTCATTTAAACACTGTGGCAGCTATGGTGAGAGAGCTTTAGCAATTCCCAGGATATTTCTTTTTTCAGCTCATTTGCATACGTTTGACACTGACATGTTCACTAAAAACAAAAAAATACTTCCGTTAAATGACTTTCAATCCATACCCATTGTGATCTTAAACGTGTATGTCTTCTGAATAAAACTTAAATGTTTTTAGCGCCATTTTCCACTATTAAATAACCATACATATATTGCTACATACATACCTACCTAAATACAAACCTATATACATACACAAAGGCACACACACGCACACATACATACATACATACATACATACATACATACATACATACATACATACATACATACATACATACATACATACATACATACATACATACATACATACATACATACATACATACATACATACATACATACATACATACATACACATGCATGAATGCATGTATGTATGTATGCATTGAATCTCAACTATTTTTAACTTGACAACTTCAGGATTTAAAAATGTTAAAATAACATGCTATGCATAGAAAAAATTGATAAGCCGAATAACAGGGATTCATGTATGTATATATATATATATATATATATATATATATATATATATATATATATATATATATATATATATGCCGTTCGATGATGAAAATAGTTCTATATTTTGAACAGACTTTCGTTTAACATGGAAATTATGTATGTTATTTTCATTTTTACATACAAATTTTGAGAGATAATCACGTACGAGGGGCATGTAATAAGAATATTATAGGCCAAACATTGGACTACATAACCACGGGGCAGGAAACCATTTACCCTCCTTACGCCGGGAAAATTGTCACCTACCCTCGAACATGCAGTCCAATATTTGGACTATAATACACGGGTAGTATTCCACATGATGCAGACAGATACACGTGTCCTGTTATTAGATCAGCACATTCGTACACCAGACAGCCTTTACAGGCAAACTAGTCTCAGCGGACAGCTGATTAAGGGCTGAGATTGAGAGTTCAGTATTGGGGGAGAGTTGGTAGTCTACGCGTTCTTTTACAAATGAAAGGTTAATACCGAAGTTTTGCAAATCAGCCCTACCTCCCCAATTATTTCTGGCCATTACCTATATGGTACACCCAGTCGAAACCTGGTGTTTGTGAACGGTCGACATGATTTTAAGAGGTTGAAAGAACAAGTAATTTGTGACTCAAATTAGCTGTATGTTATTTATCGCAACACAAACTCATCTTCAGCTTCTTACCCTTACAAAAAGCGTTCGTTCTCATTCCACCCCAAATATTTGCATATTCCTCAAAAGTTTCCTACGGTGTTTCCATCGAATCTTCCTCTCTAGTGATATGTTTACAGGGTCCTGGAACAACTAATGCTAATGGATAAAGCTAATGAATTGTCCCGGGTCACACAAAAAATCGTTCCGACCGCTGGTTTGCAACTGACTATACTGTAGCTGTAATAAGTTGAGAGTCCACGTGTGTATAAAATGATGACAAGACCCGAGCAATGCTGAAAGGGTCACCTTTGACATTTAGCTTTATAAATTTACAATTATTTCTTTCTGAAATATACACAAAACAGCGCAGTTTTTCAGAAAATCAGAGCGACTAGAAATAACCTTCAAGTACATCGTCAGGTATGGTTTGTACGAACGTGTATATAATAAGCCCGTTATGGTCATACGTTTGGCTATTATGTGGAGAATCTAAAATGCTACTAATGTCATGCTGGGTAAGGAGAGGTTTTTTTTGCAGTGTTAACCAATTTGGGCCAAGTCGATTCATGGGGCTGCTCAGCCCTAGGTAGGATTGGGATATTTCTTTTCCATAGTCACACAGTATGGCATGGAACTTTTTGTCACACAAAAAGGTGCGACAATATATGCAAAATGTGAGAATGAAACCGTTAACTTGTTTATAATTCCGGTTTCTCTCCGTCGAAGAAAGAAATTCTGCAGTAGCGATGAAAGAATTCAGAATTTGTTGTGTTTCATTCACACAGATCCACGGATCGCTGAGGCTGTGTTCCATGACATTGCGACAACACGGCTATTCTTTGTCATCCCCCCGAGTAGAGCTGCTCACCTTTCCATGACTGCATGGCTGGCGTACAGTGAGGACAACTACATCACACAGCTGGACATCAAGACTATGATAAATGACGTCAGAAAGGCCCTGACTAATCTGCATAAGCGGGGCATGTACCATGGCAGTGTCGATTTTGATCACCTGTTGGTAGACGATGATGACGTAAGTCGGCAATTCCAATTCAATTGCAACTTGCAAGTTTGGAGATAAAGAACTGGTGCTTTCATAACCAAGTGCTGATATCTTGACCCCTTCGGGACCTTAAAAATCGAAATACAAAAGTGATATTCCTAGTCAACACAAAAAGGTTTACTGCAAGTAGCTATCTGTCTCTTTCTGATTTGCTCTCACCCATTTCTTTATGTGTATCTCTCTCTCTAACTCTTTATATATATATATATATATATATATATATATATATATATATATAATATATATATATAATATTATATACTTTCTCTTGCAGGATTCATGCCTTAGAGGGTTTCTTTTGGTCAGAATAAATGAAGATAGAGTGTCTGATTGGACAAAGGCTGAAGACGAGAGGCAGGTACGGACCTTACAGCAGGAACTGCAGAAGGTGTTACTGGAGAGGAAAGAGGAATATTAGATCGATTTGGTGTTGTAAGGATAACAACCCTGTATGAGGTTATGAAGAAAACAAATTTTATGTCTTGTGCACAATGTTTGTGTCGCTTATAGAAATTTTGAGTCGTTCCTTTTTTGTGTTACTGTAGTAAGATTGAGCAAGACTGCTGTCTTTTGAAATGGTGTAGCGATACGGATAGGTGGCGATCAAATGATTTCTCTTCTATGCAATACCTAAAGTTGACAACAGTTATAGATGTGTAGCTTGCAGAAATCACCAAGGCATGTTATGATTTCGTTATATTGTGAAACACACAGGATGGCTGATTTTAGCGAGAATGTCTTTTCTTTTATTCTGTGAAGCAATAAGGACTTTCAATTTGTAAAAGTGTGAGAAAATCTGGAGGCGAGAAGAAATGAAAACCTGATTGAGCTGTTGAAGTTTTTCATTAAGGATATGTAAAACAAATGTTAGCGAGAATGTCTTTTCTTTTATTCTGTGAAGCAATAAGGACTTTCAATTTGTAAAAGTGTGAGAAAATCTGGAGGCGAAGAAAATGAAAACCTGATTGAGCTGTTGAAGTTTTTCATTAAGGATATGTAAAACAAATGTTATAGCCATTATGGCTTACCTTGGGCTATACATCAAACTCTTTAAAACAAGGAAATAATGAAATGGATAAACGTTTTGTTGCATCTGATATTAGTTTTGTTGCATCTAAACTTCCTGGCATCAAAAAACAAAGGAATCAACAGGTTTTGTGTTGTGATCAAAAGAACATTAGATATTTGGCTATATACTATATTATCTAAGGTGTTGAGATGACTTCTTATTGAACGCAGTGTGAATCGATTCAAATATTTAAGTATGAAATCTATATATTGCCACATTAAAGCCCGACTAGCTGTAACTCTTGAAATTTGTTGACCTCCTGGTTTTCTCTAAACTCTACCCTCGGAAAGGATATGAGCTTTAACTGCATTAGGAAACCGTTCCTTTGTGAAAGTAAATTCAAATTTTAACAGTCATTTTGATTTCCCATCAGTTTCAAAAATTGGTAACATTACAAAGGAAACAACATACAATGTCACAGTTGAAAACATTCACCCCTATGCATTACATTGACTACTCTGTGCAGTTTATGTGAAGATTTAATTACAGTGTCAATGGTTTGTGCTTTTTAACATGGATTTGCAATTTAATGAGTGGACACACACTTAATATTTATCTTGTTCTTTATATTTATCTTGTAATCATCATTTTTGAAAATTGAACATACAGTCCCAGTGGGTGGTCAATAATCAGTGTACCGGTATGCACACACCTAAGTTAGTAAATTCCCACAAACGTATTATAGTTTGAAAGTAAAATCATAAAAATACTGCTAAAAGAAGCAGCTTGTGGGACTTTAATGCATATAATTTATTGTAATACATTATATAACAAATTTCATATAATCAATTTTAATATTGAAATCTGACACTGATATATCAACGCATCAAAGTATAGGCATAATTTTCGGCAACACGTGATATAATTCATTTGATTTATTTCAATGTGGAAGTTTGACATCGAAATTTTAACACATTATATATACGAATACATAATATATACGAATAGTTTGTTGTAACTTGTGATTTTCATATCATCGATCTTAGTATTGTGTGTTATACTAAATATTAACGCATCACTGTATATGCTTAATTTGTTATAACATAAAATAATACATATCATTTAATTGATTTTAATCTGGAAGCATGAAATTATATGTTAATGTATCAATGTTTATACAGTGAACCTTGCTAAACCGAACCCTTTCTAAACTGGAGACCTGTCTAACCTGGACCCTTTTCCAAGTCCCATTCAAATAGAACTATGTTAAAAGGACCTCTATAAACCAAACACCTCTCCAAACCAAACAATTTTCTCAGTCCCTGAAGGGTTCACTTTAGACTGTACATAATTTGTTGTAACATGACACAGAGACATTTGTTTTGATTGCATAACAAAATATATTCGTCACTTGTTCCAATGTAACTGCTTATATTGAGACGTAATGTGTCTTCTATTTGTCAAATTTTCCAATCAAAGGCAGGAGGATCGTTCTGTTATCACGATTTCCGATCATGATTTTCCAACTCGTAGGTTAAAAAAATGCATTGAGTGTATTGTATTAGCATACACTAGAGTCAACAAGGCTAGCGCCAGAAAAGCTATACTGTATAATTGTGGATCTTTTCATAAAACACATTGAGTGACTGACATATTTACCTTCTCTTAGAATAAATGTATTGCTTTTTCACATCAATGTATTTGCGTGTTCTAATTTATAGATTATATGCGTCACTCAGTGTTATACACAAAATGCATGTCAATCTTTCAAATTACCTACATCATATTTACCCTGATGAGTTGGAAATCAAAGAAACAACAGAGGGTAGGAACTCTGCTTCATATCTTGATCTGTTCCTACAAGTGGGTACTAATGGGCTGCACACTAAGCTGTATGACAAAAGGGATGATTTCGGTTTTGAAATCATAAATTATCCCCACTTGTCAAGTAATATTCCATCTGCACCTGCTTATGGTGTGTACGTGTCTCAACTTCTCAGATATTTTAGGGCTTGTGATTCCCATGCTGATTTTCAACTGAGACACAGCTCATTGGCATCAAAACTAGTGAGACAGGGATACACATCCAAAAGACTCGTGAGGATTTCAAAAAGTTCTACGGTCGATATGACGACATTGTGGCCAAATATGACACCTCGGTCACTCAAATGATAAACAACAGCATTCCCGGCTTTGACTTATTACAGTGATTCATATCCTGTATCATTTCATACAATATTTAGACAATTTTGGGACCTATCCTGACGGGTGTAGCATGCTAGCAGGGTACGCTTACCCATTCCGGACACCTGGTACCACCACGAACTACCAGTGGTTCAGGATGTTCCTACTTAAATTTGTAAATCACAAATGTCCCATGGACCTGGTAATGTATTACCTTGAATGGAAATGATTATTGGACCAGTTTAATGTCATATTACACATAAATTTACAGAACTAAAAGTGGAAAGCAGGAAATTATTTCAAGTTCACTGAGCAAGTCACCTACTGTAATGAAAGTTTAACTTGACCTGTAATCATCTGGTGGCTCTGATTATCAGGCTGATTGACAAAAAATGTCACTTCTGGTACACTGGGAGCGTAAGAAAATTAGTGTAGAATTGACTTGCTCTCATATACTGCATTATTGCAAAATAGAATACTTTTTTGTTCAACGAATGCTCATAATCCATTCTTCGTCTCTACTCTATGGTAAGATCTCCAATTAACTGTTATATAACATTGTTGAAGGTACAAATGAGAGAGAACCCAACTCATGGCACCATTTTACAAGTGGTATAGCCACAAACTGATGACGTCAAAGATGTGCGTACTTATGGAAATGAGGTCAAAGGTTACGTTCTAAAAGGGGCGAAAAATTATTTTGGGGGTAAGAGTTAGGAATGGGGCTTGGAAACTTAGGGGGAAATGATTGAAAAAGAAGGGTCCCAATTTTTTTCTATTTTCACTCCTTTCCCTCAATTTGCAGTATCCTATCCACTCTATATCCTATCCATGTCTTCTTTAGCCAGCCTGATACCTATGTGGATGTAACGGTTGATTAATGGCAAGGGAGAGAAGTGTTATTTTGAAGTTACGTTTTTTTTGCACAACAACTATTACCGCTACCGGGGGTCGAACCCAGCACCTGCAGCATGTGAAGCACTACCTATAACCTGTACTCCACGAGAACAAGTTGGGAGAGAGGGATCCAATGTTTCATGTTAGGATGATAATGCTAAGCAGGAACTGATGAATTTATAATGTTCACTTGTAATGATTTGAAAGTCTTTTACGCATTTTCCTTCTTTTGTTGAATTTATGCCTCTGCATTGATCGTTGTCGTTTTTGTTGTGCAGATTTGTTATTTTTTGAATATTTTTCATATTATTTGTTGTATTTGCACAGTTAAAGTATTAAATTGTCACTTGTTTAGGATGTTTTATATGTTGAAAACTTTGTGTTTGACATTTATTATTGAATTTGTCATTTGCTGCCTTTTTTACAATACGAAAGGTGTGTGTTCCGTTTTTGACAGGATACACTTTTTTATAAAAGTGGTTCGTCACTCAACATGTATGCAATGCGATATTTCATTGCTATTGTAGATTAAAACGTGAACAACAATGCGTTGGATATGCCGCGAAAATTACATTATAAAAATTCCGCTGATCGACGAAGTGAATTAAGTACAGAAGCAAACAAAATTCGCCGCAATATAATGATTGAGGGTGCATATATTGTCACTAGCACGAACTTGGTCTGGTTTGTGCATTCCCAGTGTCACACATCAGCGGCAGCAGTGGCCTCCTGAGTTGTCAATGTAGGCGTAATATTAGTTTTTAGACCGTCTCAAAACATTTGGCATAATATGGTGTTATGTGCAGAGTTGCAATTAATCGATGAAGGGGACTGTAAACTTGAAGGACAGAGAATTGAAAAATGTTGAACAAGCACGCCTTAGCTTTATCGCCGAAACGCCTCCGCCACATGAACTCATAAAGATAAGTTGGAAATAAGTCTGAAGGTGTGAAGCCAATCCAATTTCGCATGGCATGCATCCACATGCCTTCAAATGCGTTGGTGTGGGCGAAGGTTTGAGGATCCACAAAATGAAGACAATGATTAGCGGTGAAATAAGAGAACTGAGGAGACTTGGACAACGAAGAGTAAGCCCCCTACCATTCATCGGAATAATATTGGAACCTGTAGGAACAAATCGATAAAGCATTGGCATTACGTACGCCGGTCAACAGAAATTAAAAAGGAAGCACAAATATCGCGACCAATGACTCCAATCACCCGATGTGTGTCACTGTGTCGACTCAAGCTGTATTTGGACTTACGGAACTTGAATTCAATATAGATTTTTTTTTGTTTACATCCGTGTATTTATAAATTTGCATAATACAGCCTGGCTAAAAATCTATTGGAAGGCATATCGCGAAGATAAAGGAAACAAATTTGTGGACAAAAAATTAAACCAATCAATAACAGAGTTTGAACTAATGTACAGGTGTGATTTTCGGTCTGTAGAAGAAGTAATGCAAATGAAAACATACAAAGATTTTTTGGCCGTCATATTGATTATTATTTGCATTTGAATGAACTCTGAATTCTGTTATGTAACTGCGTGCCGTCTTTGGCAACGGCTATATTGAAAAGGGGTCAATATGGCCATAGCCGTTGGGGTCAGTTTGTACATGACAACAAATTTGATGAATAAAACATGAAAGGGGACATATTGTACCCGGAATGAGATGGAATTATTGCCGCGATCACATGAACTAACTAACCCTAACCCTAAAAACTCTGTGATGGTCTTCATTTGCTTGATTTTGTGTCGGGTGAAGCACAGTGGGAGCCAGAAATTGGGGTTAGCAGACCAAATTGTCGGAACGGAGCCGCTCGCTCCGTTCCGACAATTTGGTCAGCTGACCAAATTGTCGGAACGGTTCCGACAATTTGGTCAGCTAACCCCAATTCCTGGCCCCCACTGTACTTCACCCGATACAAAAACTAAGCAGTCGGAGATTGTGACAGTGATTTGAAGAAAGTGCAAATTTATATTATTTTACTAATATTATTAGGTAGTCAGTGCCGCAATTATGGGGCGTCTGTGTTTTGTGTACGGCGATTTTGACGTCATCAGTTTGTGGCTATACCACTTGTAAAATGGTGCCCAACTGATTTATTGCTCACCATTTTAGCTCACGTGTTTACACGTGGGCTAATGCCATAACGATGTCTGTCTGTCCATGTGTGTATGTGTGTATGTTAGTGTGTTTGTTTGTGTGTGTGTGTGTGTGTGTGTGTGTGTGTGTGTGTGTGTGTGTGTCTGTCCGTCTGTTTACACGATAACTCAAAAACGCCTGAACAGATTCAAATCAGATTTGGTACACAGGTACCATATGCTATTTGCAAGAACCGATTAGATTTTTTGGTTAGTGTTGCTTGCATATTAATGAAGTTATGCAATATCATTGTTTTTTCGTACAATGGTTTCCCTATGGAGACGGTAATGACAGTGTAGGCATACATCAAGAAATACTGCACAAAATTTCATGAATTTTTTCTTAGATGACAATCTCAGAACATAATGATGATACTGTGAGTGCCATGTAAATTATCTGCTCATTTGCATATTTAACGAACTTTTGTTATTAGTGACATAATTCTGAAATTCCTGCACCAAACTTGATGATACGTGCGATAAATACTGATCTGATATACATCTAATTATACTAAGAAGCATTGGGCTGTGTCAAGTTGTTAAATAGCTTATTTCCATATTTTATGAAGTAATATAATTAGTCATACAACTCTGATATAACTGCACCAAATTTGATGAATTCTGCTGCAGATACTGATCTGACTGATATCTAACTGTGGTGTCAAGTTAATTAAGAAGAGTGTTCTAAAAAGAGTCAGTCCAACTACAACCATAGAAGCAACACGTAGAGTGCGGGAACACACCAGGATCATGGCATAGATAAATTAATAAAGAAGGCAGTTCAACCAGTACTCCTTGTCTTCTAATCATCTTTATTTCAAAATACCGACGTTTCGGCAACACACAAGTGTAACGCCCCTCCCTGTAGAGATTTTATCTCGAAGCGTCCCTCACGTGGCCAAGGCGTGTGAAGGTCATTGACTCAGATCGTACGAGAAGCAGATAAGAGATAGTGTGATAGTTTAATTAATTATAATTAAACTATCACACTATCTCTTATCTGCTTCTCGTACGATCTGAGTCAACGACCTTCACACGCCTTGGCCACGTGAGGGACGCTTCGAGATAAAATCTCTACAGGGAGGGGCGTTACACAAGTTGCCTTCTTCAGGGCAAAAGCTGACAAATAAAAATGAGCACAAACAGAAGTAAATATCGGGCTGGTAAAAAGTAAACAGAGTAAAAACGAAATAAAATGAGATTTACAATACTTATGAAAACTGGAATTACAGTGAGTGAAAAAACCACAACTACAGTTGTAAGGAACGAAATTAAAAACCAGTAGTGATAAAAAACAGTGAAAAGCGCTATGACTAAAAATTAAAGATCAATAAGCCTTTTGAAACAAGAAGGGTGGTAGAAACAAAGGTGCAATGGAATGAAACTGACCTGGGTGCGGAGAGTGGAACTGTACCAGCTGAAGTGGAGGGTCGGAATGAGCAAGTTCATGGTGATGGGACTCCTAAGACGGAAAAAAAAGTCTGAACTAAGGGGTCCCCTAAGTGGTTGGAAAAGGGGAAGAGTTGAAACGCGGGAAAGTAGCTTTATCCTTGTCTTTGGTTAATGCCCTTGGGTGTAAGTGTGTCAATTTCTACAATGTATTTTTGTTCACGTAGTCTTCTTTTTCGGGTATTTGTGGTGTGTACTTTGTGTAAACCAGTAGCTTGGAAGTGTGATGGACTGTGGTCGAGTTGATTGAAATGTTCTGAGACTGGAGAGTTATACCTGGCTGGTGCGTTCGTTGTTGACTTTGTCAAAGTTAATCCGGTGATAATCTGGTGACAGCGTCCACAGATTAGTAATTTACCTTTGCTTGCTTTGGCGCATAGGCAATCAAACGCATCAGATAATAGACGCAGCACAGTGACAAAACTTCGCGTAAGATTGTCAAAGGACAAATACGTGACACAGCGAACGCGGACGGAGAAAAAAAACGTTACAAAACCAGTGCTAACATAAGACCAAGGCACCAAATGTTGGCAGTTTAAATGTTTATTGGCATTACATATCATAATCAAACGTATTAAAATAAATCAACTAGGCCTATATCAAGAAGAAACCTGTGCTGAGACCAAGACACCCCTAGGCCTAACCCTGCCCCTAACCCTGGGGACGGACATTTCTGCAACCCCCTATGCTGAGTCTGTAGAACGCATCGCGTCCTTTTTATTCCGGAGTAGAACCATTAACATAATATTATATAGGGCTCAGCCGTTGGTGTCGCGCCAGGGGTTAAGATTGGCAATGTTATTTGTATTGATTCATGATAAGCTGTAATTGTTACTTCATAAACGTTTATATGACAACTATGCCCAGTTTCCCTCTGATGAAAGCAGTTCACGTACTTACACGACGTCAAACCCTGCAGCAGGGTAGCTCTGCATGGCAGGGCTGTGTGTTACCGGCGTTACACGGCCTGTGGTGGGAGGCCGTGTAACGCCGGTAACACACAGCCCTGCCATGCAGAGCTAGCAGCAGGGCAGGTATAGATTTTCTGTAGCGTGTAAAATTTTGGACAAAAATTGGCAATTTTTACAATGATAACAGCCTATGGCGTTAAACAAGGGACGTATTATGCAATAATTATCATTGCAATGGTAACCGCACTGCCCACCTTCCACTTGCAAGCTGAAAACTATAGCGTTCCGTCTAAAAACTTGCAATTTTTGAATCTAATTATTGACACAGGGGGCGCTCTTCTATTATTCAATCCCAGCATTCTTTGCGTATGCCCCGGTTCATATGCACGACAGTTTTCTCCGTTTATCTATATCAACGATACTTTGTATCAGCGACAAGGTGTGTAATAACATTTACTGGCTAATAAAAGAGGTATATTTTATAAAAGGCATGTTATATCATAGTAATTTGTTTCGTATTTGTTTATTTACGAGTACTAAAAAAAAAACCATGGCGGCGCCCAGGAAAGAAGGGTACACTTCCGGTTACTCGCATCGCTTCAGAACGAGTGGGCATGCGCGAGCTTACATTCACAGCGAACATTTCGCGGGAAAAGTCATGCCTTCTTCGCTTTTTGTCTCCAAAATCTTTAGTTCTGCCTTAAAATAAATACATGGAAATATTCTAGAAAGTGTTTACATCACATGACGGGACGTTCCTATCTAAATAACAGTGCACTTTCAAGGCATATTCACCCCGGCAAATGGGCTTTTCAACGGGTATGGAGCTTCTAATTAAAGTTATTTGCCATCTCGTAAGCTGTTTGCAAAATGTGATTAGAGATAGCGATTAAAGCCAGTGTGCGGGGAAGAGATTTTGCCTTACACACTTCACTCATACAGATAATCGTTCGCCTTGAACTTCTTTGAACATTGTACCCTAATTTTCACAGATTAGGACCTATAAATATACTACAAGCCATATGTTAGTTCAAATTAATAAAAGTAGGAACAAATTCCGATGTCCTGAAATGATAATACTGTTGTCAAGGTTTACATGAGATTGAGTTTGTGCCGCTTCACTGTACAATACCTTGGCATAAAGTAGTACCGGCCAAGCTATTGGTATCTGAAGTTGTTGACTAAGTGTTATGTAATGTCTGATTATATCTGATATAACTACGTTAGATTGCATATTATCAGTGCAGAAAGAGCCCCAAAAAGTGTACTGTTTTTTAGATGCGAGCATCCCGTCATGAATATTAACACATGGTCCGTAGTTACTTGACCACACTGAAAATGCCACGCTTGGGTACACTACATTACGTCATTTGATCAATAAACATGACTGCCCTGAACTATAAATTTGCATATGAATGCTGAAAACGATGACCTTTCGTTACCCCCTACTGCAATTTTGTTCCGCTGAATGTTAGATAATAATATTTTGCCATTTTTGCCCGTTTTTAATGTATTTTGACATACTTTTTATGACAAAATATCCACACTTGTGACGGTTGTGAAAAGCGCTCTCAAACTGATAATTTTTCTCACTTTCGACAACTTTCTTTGCCCGCGAAATCAGTCGGCGACACAGTAGAGATCTGCTGGTAATTTCAAGATCTGCATAACAATAAAGAGGTTTCCCTGGGAATTCCTGCTTTGAGTACGTGCATCCAAGATTAACATTGAGGTCAACATCCTCGGAAAGACGCCTAATAAACTATATATGATAATCTGGTGTTTTTTAAAATGATCTGAACAAATTTGCATCCCATCGAAGTCTAGTCAGAAATTATGACGTCATTGTCAATACTTTGTTGTCTGCTCGCAGCACAACCGGCAACCTTGCATCACATCAACATGTCAACTCCCGTGTGTGCCCAAGCACCGCGAACAAGGTCTGTTTATGGCAACACCTGCAGTGGTAAATTGCTCAAAATCTCAAATGTTGTTATTGCAAGGAATGCACATTGCAAGTTTGGCGAATATCTATGTAAGAGGCATTACACTAGTTCCTCACGACGTCGCAATTGCTCAAACTTAAAATCAGGGCTTCACTCGTCGTCATTCGTTGAACTTCCACGTAAATATTACAGTGTTTTTGATAAAATTGGTGAAAACATTCCAAACTATAAACCCAGCTCATATATCTGTGCAAAGTGTTACAGAAGAATCAAGGAAATTACAGAAGATGAAAGTAATGACGAGAATCAGACCAAGGTGAGTGCAATCATTTTGGGAGTCCATTCATCTGACCCGGGCATCTGACATATGAATTAGTCAGCATATCAACCAATATGTTAATTTTCATGATAGTGGTAATTCTTTGTATTATTATTGATCTGAATTTTAGCCTCCAATTTTCTCTTTATTGCTAAAATGTGATATTCCTCCTTAAGGTAAATATATCAGCTGGTGAAAATAGTAGTTACATTGGTCAAAGTCTGGAAAGTAACTGTTGGAGCCATGTTACTTGCATCCCATGTTTTATTTACACTGGAGACTGATGTGGTTGAAGTCTCAACACCTTTGAAAATTATATACACTATGACGTCAAGTTGCATGTGTCAGTCAGAAAGTAGTGAGCAAGAATGAATCAAGATACTGCACTATTATATTGTCAATATTAGATTAAATTTATTGCACCAGTAAAGTGTGGTTGACAAGTTCATATCTTACAACAAACATACTATTATTCTGACCAGAATACTACAAAGTATGCCTTTATCTAATGAATTATACTGACTGGATGCCAGGAATTTAAAATGATAACATTATTTAAGTAAAGCGTAAAATTGTAAATGGAGAAAATATAACTGTTAATTGTCACTATTCCCATATACCGGTAAATTTTGTATGCCTATACATGTAAGTCAAAGTACATATTATGTAGTTGAACATTTCAAATTTTGCATCTGTTTCTCATGTGCTCGCAAAATAATCAAAGCTATTGTAGGCCATATCAGCAAAGATCTTGAAAAAATTGAAGTACACCAAGTGATGACAATTCACCTTCTAAAAAATATCACTAAATCAGTGGACAGGTCTCCTGTAACACATCTCTCTTAGCCTTAGATTCAAGTATCTCAGTCTTTGTTCAGAACCACAGTGAGAAATTAGTTTTGAATCTTTTATGAAAAAAATTGTTTCTTCATTGTAGATCCCTTTTGATCATGGAAACCTGCAGATATGAAAAAAAGGCAATCAATGTTACCTGTAAATTTGTTTGGCAGCATATATGTGAAACACAGTACATGTACCTGTAATATGAATATTTTGTCTCTATCTTACATTTTGTTTCTTATCTCTATACGCCAATTTCTTTAATATACATTTCAGGTACAAAGTGACAAAGATGATACGATAACTCATGTAAAATTACTTCATGACAAGGTTGAGGTATCTTTAGAATTTTGGGACAAAATCCAAAGTGTGATAAGGTGTTGTGCTGAAAAAGGTGAGTGTGTGTAACTTTTGTAACAGTTTCAAACAACTTAAGCAGGCAATTCCATCTACCAACACCTACCAGGGGATGTCAGTGGTCAAATATCTTCTCACCCACATAGCAATTACCACTTGTATGCAAGGTACTGATTGATTGATTGATTATTAAACTCTAAATTTGATAATATGAATTTGAGGGTATGCATGTCTTGAAGAAAATTTGCTCTAATCTCCCATGCAATTGTTTCTTGTCTGCATTTTGGAATTAGTATTGACAAACATTGACCATTTTCTTTTCAGAACTCCTGCCAACTTTCCCGGAACTCATGGCCAAATTTCAAGTTGAGCTTTACCGACACCAACAGATAAATACTAACATATGCTCACGTGTTTTACAACAGGTTCATTAATAGTATTATTATACATCTACCATCGAGAACAATAGAATTTAGCGTGCGCTAAAAAAGCCGTACGGAACTCGCGCCCGTTCCGTACGGCACGGTTTCAAGGCGCCCCATTCCCTGCGACTGTATCTGCGCGTTCACTGTAGAACGGTTTCAAGGGACCCCTTGGACGAGTGCCAGAACAAGCTCGCGCGCGCTCTGTACGTACGTATGTGTGTAGTGCACACACTCCCAAACTTGCAGAAGCGCGTCCGAGGTAGCGTTCCACACTGGCGCGATAAAATCGGAAGAAAAATTGTTGACCTTGCACGAAAACTGTCACTACTCCGACATTTTGATACCCCGATCAGTAATGTAAGATGTATAATAATAAGGTTATTACGAAAATACCGCAAAGGATGCACTCGGACATTGGCGCCGCGCATCGCCCTCCGCTTCGCGTCGGGCGATACGCTGCGCCAATGTCCTCGTGCATCCTTTGCGGTATTTTCGTAATAACCTCATATTACAAAGTTCATTAAATATGCAAATAAACCCTACATTAACTTGAAACTGTTCAACGATTCATAGCACAATTAAATATTTATCAAGTCAATATCTGTAGCACGTTTCACCAAATTTTAGTGCCGAAATTTCAGAGTTATAGACCTAATTACAAAGTTTATTAAATATGCAAATGAACCCTTTATTAAAGCCCCAGTATTTGTAACTTTTAACAATTTTTTTCATATTTTTGATTAATATGACATCCTCAGTATGTGAAAGTAGACCATAATTAATACTGAATCGCATGGTTTGCATGCCCAGCCCGCCTCACGATTAACAGTAAAAGGAGTGAAAAATGACTTCTTGTCCGGACCAGAAGTCAGCTTTGTCGACACACGAAACGAAACGTAATCACACCACTGCGCATGCTCAACCACATGTACGCAAGTTTTACTGTGGCGTCCGTAGAAACCATACGCTCTTCGAAAAGGTCTGGTCCATCGAAACTGGAGAATCAGCTAAAAACGCGCCACAGTTGGGTGAAATACCGGAAAGATATAAATATGTAAGTGTTTACAGATCGTTCCGACTATAATGAGCCGTGCAAACAAACTTCTTGAACAGCTAACGACGGAGGCAGTCGATTGTAAGCTGCATGCAAGGCACTGCACGTTGTGACCGATGGTACGGAGATCAAGCTTGCTGAATGAATTGAGAGAGAAAAACATATATGAATAAAAATTCAACACTTCACCATTGTAATCATTGAACTATTCGTTTCTTCCATTATGGAGTATAATGAAAATTTCGTTGAAAATAAATGACGGGACTATCATGATTCTGCTCCGTCTACTCAAACGAAGTTTTGTGTACGGCCAGGCTACGCTGCAGGCAACACAGTCTATCAACTTCGCATATCGTTGCCATACGGCGTAATTGAAAACGCTCAGAAAGGAAAAAATATATCTTGAATGCAGTACAAAAGTCATACTTATTAAACTTAAAAGTATTTCAAAATAATATCGAACGTAACGGGTATCTAATCCTCACAAGGACTACAGTAGTACAACAAGTATCGGCTAGCTGCGATGCGATGGAAGTCCAGAGAGATCCCGGCCTCACTGCAAAGTCGTCCCCTGCGCACCCGGCCCGACAGCAAACTAACCTCTTGGTTTGATTCTGTTGTTTATATTTTTGTATAAAATTCATGATACATATCTGACTTTCACAACTGTACAATTTGCTCAGGCTGTATCTACAGACGATCGGAGGGAGCTAAGGCTGGCCCCAAATTTGCATGGACAATGCCCGGGACAATTATAGACACAGCTCGATGAGAAAGTCATTCCTTTAACCTAAATGAAGTGATCAATACAAAACTTTTAAACATCACTGGTTCTGAAAATTTATGATCAACGGTACTGACCTACGGAATTTACACTACGACGTTGTTTTTTGTGTGTTTGGCCAGCTACTAGACCTGTAAGGCTGTACTACATGGAGGTAGTAGACTGTACAAGTGCAGCGGGGCCGGGCCGAGATTGGTGTGGGGCCTGCAGCAAGGTAAAATTGACAGCGTCCATTGCAGAATGAATGCCCGCGTGTTATCCTTTCTCGTTTGGGAGGAAATTTACCGCTGTATTATAAAAGCTCAGTAACTGATGCATCAAGAGCCAAGAGTTTGTAAATTTCTTAGCAGTAGCTCCATTGTTTTTTTCTCAATTTTCGCTGAGACACAGCAGTGCGTATACTGGTCCCGATCGTTCTGACTCAGGCGTTCACAGCTGTTTAGGGAGCCGTCATTATTTACGATCTGGGGGTTGGAGGAGTTCTTGACCGTGGACATCCGGGAACTTGCGGATTTTTACGTCATTTTTGCGTCACGCTGCAGTGAGAACAAAATATGAAGTGTGGATTTTTCAACATTTACAACAATATTCAAAGTTTCAACATTATGTCAATGATAAACACTAAGTTCTGTACTTTGTCACATAATTTCTGCATTGTTCACTGTCCTGTATAGTCAAATCCCATTTCACCTCACTCGCGTGCGTGAGGTGAAAGTGACGTCACTCCGCGGTCAAGAATTACATTAGAAACTCCGAAATTTTGAGTCGCACCCCAGCCAACCACGATGACTTTGAGTAACCCCCTCTCTAACAGAAAGTTTGGCTTACCTGAGCCCATGTAATAATATGTAGATATAAAAGCTCATCTAAAAAGCAGTCTCCGACCATATAGTATTGTTAAATTTGGATGGGTAGCATGTCATTATGGTATAGTTAAATGTCCAAATGGTTGTTGAACTCAAGTCAAATAAAATATACATTTTTATGATAATATAAAGGGTGAATTCAAAACAGTTCAGTTTTGTCCTAGATCCTGTGCACTTATAGTGATATCTGTCGAGAACATTTCTCCATGACCCAGCCTCTCCTTCCAACCCTGGTAACGACTGCAGAAAACTACTGTGTGACATCATCATCACCACTGTTGATCCTCATCTTTATTGTCGCTGGTGCCATTGCGTACATGAACAACGATATCATTCTCATCGTCACTATCTTCTCTTTCATAATAAGTATTGCTAGTAGTAGCACCTACTTGTAGTTTTTTGCCTTGCGTCATCTAGTTGATATTTATTTGTACTGTTAGAGTATTTATTTTCTTTTCATTTGATATGTATCAGAATAAAATATATATAATCAACTAATCATTATGTCATTGAGGACAGAGTAAGACAAAGAAAAAACATTTTGAGCACCCCCTTATAACTTTCAATTTTTGAATGACCCCAAGGTCGTAAATACTGACGGTTCCCTTACTTGCTGCCAAAGGCCATTACTTAGTCTCGCATGCCAGACCTCGAACCTGCATGCGACGCGAGCGGCGAAGCCGCGAGCAGCGAGTAACCGCAGGTTACGAGGTCTGGCAAGAACCAACTACTCAGGAATGTGATGACGTCAAAAGTGGGCTGTCTTAAGCTTTCCTATGCTAATAAGTATAACTTTGGACCACTGCGTACAGACGGCTGACTCGCAGCGTGCCATAAACGCATTTCACTGTACTTGTCCACCACGTTTCACATATCTGCGCAGAAAAAACACTCAAGCAAAAATCTACGGCGAGAATTTATTTGTAAGGCCATTTACCACCAGCTCATCGGCAGTTGAATGGGGCCAAAATCTGAGCTTCGTTTGAACGCAGAAAAATGAAAAAGCAAACTCCATAGATGATGTCGACGATCAACAAAATGCATTCGCAAGCATTGAAGCAAGGCCGGAGCAATCTTGTCGGCAAATTCACGGAAACGTCGTCTCCTTCCAGATAATCTGTCATGGCTACCTCCTGCTTCGGTTTCAGGCTGTCCATCACCACTTTCTTCAACGGCATAGATCATTTTGCAGATTGTTTTCATCATGGTTACTGGGGATAGCGTAACCGTGATTTCATGAAGTGAAGGCCGTACTGTTTGAGGTCACTTCGAATGAAACATTTCTGGATGAATGACACAATCATTCAGTCAAATTCAAAAGGCTATTTTTAGACGCTCCACCTACATCATGAATAAACAACAGATGTACTCTTTCATCCAGCCGATTTTCGAAGCATTCTATTGGACAGTATATATAGCACGTCGGTTCTAGCCAGACCTCGTAACCTGCGGTTACTCGCTGCTCGCGGCTTCGCCGCTCGCGCCGCACGCAGGTTTCGAGGTCTGGCATGCGAGACTAGCCATTACTGTATCTACATGTATTGCTGGCTACACGCTCATGACGCGCACGAGCGTTGCCAGTGACGCTCTAATACACTCCACATTCATCTGTGAAGTGGTTCTCACTTTTCGCAGGATAGCTTCACTGGTAGGGTTGATGATTAATATTTTGTTATAAAATAATCTGGAAAAATTATTTTTAGATTGCTATGGCACAACACTGGGCGATAAGTGTGCATAAGTAAGTCGGTAAGTATAAAAAAACATAGTACGGCGGAAGAATATTTCGAAATGTTGACGTTACATGTTTCGACCGGATGTTGGTATCAGACGACATTTGCGATGCTCGTTCGAGTCCTTGAGGAACGATATATGTTTTTGCTTTCATAATTCATGCAACAAATCTCAACGGTTCATCGGTAAGTTGCTGGTTAATACTGGTTTTATGTGCTTTTGTATAGATGTAATAATTTTTTTCAAATGCCCGTCACAACTTTTGATCTGTAGTTGGGATAATGTTGATCGCGCGCTCGTGCAGTTTGGTACATTGCTTGTCGGAGAGTTGTCCCGGGATGTCGTCTGGCACTGGCAGGAATATTGGAACATTCCTCTGACGTTGACCACGTCAAACTGAGTGTCGCTCGAAGCCAAATCCGTAACTCGTAGTTATTAATGTTGTCCCAAATTCGACGCTGAGTCATTGACCAAACCACGTTTGCCGGTGTTCGCAAGCTGGTTTCACTAAAGTATGAATAGTAACTGTTCAGCTGATGTGAATAGCAGACGACATGTATACACTACAGCTGTCACAGACCATGGCCTATACTCTAGACAGTAAAGCATACTGATATTTAGCAAGTGTCACTCACATGTATCCACTTAGGCTTTCGGTGAACAACAAGCAACCTTGTCGATTGCGTATCACCTCTTTCATGAAAACAGGGTTGTGGATGAAAGTAAGGGGCAGGGAAAGGGCGACGCACGCGCTGATCATACTTATGAGTAAAAGGGTGAGAGGAAAGCCAAGCTAAGATTTTCTATCCTGAAGCAGCATGCCTATCCGTAAACATGTACAGAACAAAGTATATTTATGATGTTCAGTATTTTACTTGTGTTTCACTGTCGCATCGTAATTATTGACATTTTGCCGACTATCAGACTGTTTTCAAAAAATTTAGACAGATGTTTGCATAGTTCTTGAGTGCAGGATGTGTTTTCAAATTTTCTCATTAGACTATTACTGTCAGCAATGTATCATATTTAGTGCTAGGTCAGAAAAGAAATCACCATGTCGGCAGGTGAGTTGCCAAACGACTCGGTGAAAGATGTGGTAAAGGCGAGGAGGGGCAGTGCTGTACATCCATCTGTACGAAGGCAGAAGAGGAGTGTTGTTGGCGTTCTCCAAGCTGAAACACTGAAGGAGAGACAGGTAATGTCACACCCACGACATCGTGCTTCATTTTGGCCAAAATAAATTACTTGTGACTGTGTACCTCTTAGGTCATTGTTTTTGGAAGTTTGTAGTTAGCTAGTTTTTTTTGTGTGTATGGCTTTTGAGGCTCAAGAAATGTTCAAAACTTGGCAAAATTTTCCTTATTTTGCAGAGACATAGGAATGTTCTGTTTTAATAGCTTGTGCAAGGTAAATTTGTCCTGGGCAATTGCATAGCAGCAGTTTATACCAGGAACATAAGATTTTGGCACTTTGAGTAAGCATACCCCTCACAATGCTGACAAACTTTTTTTTGGGGGGGGGTTGTAAAATAAGAAAATAAGTTTTTGTATATTTTGTTTTATCTGAACTGTTCAAATTTGTCTAAGTAATCAACAACTACACAGAGTCACTGATGAATTTTTTTCACAAAAGCGTTTTTTTAAGATTGCCAATATCGGTACCCACACCTAATTATTTTGTCAATGTGTTTGTCTCTGCTGTAAACTTGTATCCAGGCAAGGCTGAAAGAAGCCCGTGAACACAGAAGAATAAGACTTGGCAATGAACATAAATACATACTGAATATTGTTGCCGAACACATCCAAATGGATCCTTCAACCTTGGAAGAGTTCATACTCGATACACCTCAGGTAAAAACTACTATTGATTAAATGATAACATTTCAGTCTTGACCACCATGTCATCAAATTCTTTATATGTTTTGGGTGTCTTTGTATAATGCATGTTGTGCTTTGGACAAAGAGATCATTTAGGATCAACAAATAATGCACAGAAAGGCTCCTTTTCAAGAAAAATATATCATCTTATCTAAAATGTATTCCATTCACACACACCTGCAGTGTTTGATATGAAAAGTATTATCTGTTCCTGTTGATTAGTATCGATCATACTTTTTCCAAATAGCACTGATAGCAATTTCAGGTTTATATATAGCTGCATGTGCATGACATCAGACACTACTACTTGAAATTCAGAAAAGCTGTACTGTTGTTGCATACACCGCTGTTGTTTCAGCATGTAGTCTGAACCCTAAATCGGTGTGACTTCAGTTACCATTGTAACACTGGCAGGTTTTATTTTCACCATTCATGTGGAAATGCAGAAAAATATCTATTTTTGCATCTTAATTAGAAGACAAATGACGTTATTTGTGATCAGCATTATTGGTACAGCCTTCCAAGTTTGTTGCAGCAAATATAGAGGGAAACTGAGCATTCAGTGTATATTTTATTGAGAGGATTGAAGTCATTCTTATTTGCACTCACTCTTCCAGCAAATTGAATTATTTGACCAGTTCCTTGCCAAAGATTGTTCCAGAAAACTCATGTTCTTTGTTCAAGAAGGTGATCCACCGAGTCATGGTATGTGTAATGATTACTTTTATCAAGGTCAAAATATAAAAGGTCAATTTCCTTTTGAATTCATGTTTACAACAATCCTGACAAATTGACAGTTGTGTTAAGGGCGTTTGCCATGTCACTGAATGCTGGAATGATAAGAAGTACATCTAAAATGTTACATACTTAGATTTAGTTGTATTCAAATTCATCAAATGGTGGTTGGATTATATTCCATTAAGGTAATGTCTAAATATCGTATGATGCATTTTACTTTTTCCATTCGCTGAGCATTTATTATTTCCTGTAAATCTCACATGGATCTTGGCTGTCAAGATCTCTCTTATGATCATATACTCAGTGCACTGCCAGTTGGGTGAGGAGATGGTAGTAGTTTCAAATTCATAAAAACTATTATGCAAATATTAGACAGGAAGATCTCATGCTTGTAAGAGTCCTTTCCACTCATACCTCTTACTGGTGGTCAGCTATTAATTAGCTGTGGAGAGATCAAAGAACTGAAATTACACAGTTGTTGACAGTTGAAGAATACAATATTGGTTTAATAGTTAAATAAAGTCCCCATCCAGTATCTGCATAGCAAGTTTGGCAGTCCTGATGTTGTTATCAGTAACTGGCCCATGCAAGTCTCTTCTTGGTTGGCAACCAAATGTATAACATGCAAAACAGTGATATTCAAACTTAACCTTCATTGAGACATTTTTTTCTTACAGAAACTGGGCGCATAGTGAATATGGCAAAGGGGACCAAGATACAGACTGTATTTATTACCAACGGCTTGGAAGAAGGTCTCACTGGCAAATGTGTGTACTTCTTAAGACACAAAACCAGTGTGCAGTTGGTCATGAGAAATTTGCATGAGGTAATTCTATTTTACATAATTTGTCATAGGCCTTTCTTCAGATTTTCATTTTCAGGTGATTAACCCTCCTATTTAAGTTTTAAGCACCGCTTTTCCGCTTTTTTTGCATCAAAGCTCATCTTGCAGATGACGGAATTGGTGATCGTGAGAGTTGAGAATGTCACTGCTTTGCATGGTGTAAACTCAACCTTTTGTGGATTTTATGGTTGTTAAGAAAGAGAAAGGATAATTTATAAGGCTTGTCTATGAAAACGAACGTCATGATAAAGCTATGTTACATCCATTGTGTGGAAAGTCAACTAATATAATAAAATCTTTGCATATATATGAATTTGTGGTTGGTTAATTCATCCCGTCTAATGTACCGTATCTTGCACATAATAGTAAATTTCAGAGGCACACCTTCATAAAAGAAATGAGTATATTCTTTTCAAAAACTTTATGGTACAGTATATTGTCAGGTGACAGTAAGATTAATTTTTTATCCAGGAAATAACGTTTGGAATGATGGAAGTGTCTGCCAGAGGTAATGGTGGTGTGTTAGATGCTGTCCAACAGCTGCTGACCAGAGTCTACAAACCAGCTATTCACAAATGGAATGAATGGGGTGAACTTAAACATACTCCTCAAGGCAAGAAAATGCAGCTTTCTTTCTTAGACTCTTTTGATGGATTTCTTCAGTTCCTTGATGGTAAGTGAAAAGAAAAGGCTGTCTACTGTATGAAAGATGTTGATTGCAGTATGTGTACAATATTAAAGAGGCACTCCCACTTGGTAACATTTTTAAAACACATTTTTTTAATGCCAACGGTCGATATTTGACATGAAGACTGCGCGCGGATCGCGAGATATCGATAAAAACATGTCCTCAAAAAGTTAAAGTTTGAATTCCGGTGGCCCACCTAAATTCAGCTTCCGAACATCAAACGTTCGGCACTGGGGCCATTGTCAATTAAGTTATGGAGTACTAGTCTACGCTGACGCTGCTGTACGCCACAGCAGTACCACTCGCGTCGGTGAGCGGTCATGTCCCATGGGAGAAAGCCGAGTCCTACTGACTCGGCAAAAAAACGAAAAACAAAGTTTGCTGATTCCACCAGAATTCGCATAGGTGACTAGCACAGATAGGTGCGGTTGATACATAGTATGCATAGTGGCGGCCGCGGCGGCCGCTATGTATTGAACCACGCGTAACTGTGTAGCAGACGACAAAATGTAGTCATCAGAGGCAACTAATATTTTACACGTAAAAACTGATATCTATGTTGTATTGTTTAAAAATTTAATACAACTGATTGAGAATAATGAAAACGACAAAAACTAAGGACAAGTTTTAAAAAAAGAATTACCAGAGGTAAAGACATTGATAATGATGTATATAAAGTCATCGCAGAAGGAGGTAAATTAATTGTGTCATTCTAACGTTGTTGGACTCCTTAGAATATCGCCAATCAGCACAACAACACACTTTCGGGGGATTTCGGGTCATAACCAGAAACGATCGTAAAACTTCGGGATGTGAAAAATACGCTCGGGAAATGACATGTTTTTATCGATATCTCGCGATCCGCGTGGAGTCGCCACGTCAAATATCGACCGTTGGCATTAAAAAAATGTGTTTTAAAAATGTTACCAAGTGGGAGTGCCTCTTTAAGAATAAGTCCTATTTTATTTGAGGACACAAGTCTTGGAGTGTTTTTTGCTACAACTGGACAAATATGAGGTCACACACATTTTTCCTATCATTGGAAAGGTAATTACTGCAGCTGTGTAAAAGAAATACTTATGAGTAAAAACAAAGTTGTATGTGTCATTTGAACCTGTTTTTACCCACAGTTCCCTGAAAACAAGGTCACAATCACCACTGATTTAATTGATGGATTTGGTCCAAACCATTGTGGTGAAAGGGTTGAGAACATAATAATTTTACTGCCTGATGGAAACAATTTGCATGAAGTTTAAACGACAAGTTGCATGAACACTCAACAAGTAGAAAATACACCTCAGGGATAGATATTTAGACTCTCGATTATCACTTTAGTTTACCAATATACAGTGTACTTCTTTTTAAAGCTTGCGGAGTAAATGAGGTTTTCTTTGTTGTTTTTGTGGAAAATAAAACTATTTCCCACAGAGTTAACACTTGGATAGTGGTCATTTTGAAAATCAGATACTAGTAAAATTGGGGTAATCTCTCTCTCTAACCTTAAAATTCACATTGTGACACTTGAATCTTGTTCTTGATGGTAAGAAAAATTTTTTAAGTTTCCTTGAGCAGTGTATTGATCAAAAGTTTGAAACTGTTCAGTAATAGAGATACCTAGATCATTGTATTCGTCATATTTCTTAGGCAGTATATAGCTCAATTTTAATTGAATAATAATTCTCATTTTTATAGGATGCAAAATCCAATGCAAAGGTAAATTACTGCAATGGTCGTCATTTCTTGTTTCTCTCATCTCATCTGAACAGGTGCATTGGTAGGAGTGTCTGCTGTTGTCAAGCTGCCAGACACTGAGGGAGTAAATCTGGACCTTTACTCGAGTGCCTCTGAGTGCATCTCTGCAGCCAACAACCCAGAAACACTGACAGCTGTGGAAGAGTTGGTGCTCCTCTGGTGCAAACAGATTGAACAGGTATGTATGCTATTTACAATTTCAAATCTCTACTGAAGTGCGCTGTGTTTTGTGGCACCAAACAAAGATCAACAATTCAATTACATTGGAAAGGAAAATGATAGACAGAAAGTGGAAAGAATACTATAATCTAAGATGAAAGCAACAACAGTGTCAGCAAAAGCTATGGGATAAACTGGATAAATTAGTTCCAGAACTAGTAACATAGACTAGATAAATTAGTTTCAGAACTATTAATGACAAAGTGATGGAAGTTACAATAGTGTAAAGATGCGATCTGTATTATCAAAAGGGACATAATCTCTTTCTATAATCTTTTAAAGATGTTGTTTTAGTACCAGTTAGTGGTTGATTTGACCTCGAACTTGCGTGTGGATCTCACCAATTGATAAAAAAGTACTTTTCAGGGAAGTTTTAACTTTTGAACATTGAAGTTTTATCAGCGGTACTTGTGCAATCTGTGCTGTGGAGTGCAGGCACAATCTGAACAAAGTGAACATAGGACACAATTCAGCTGCAGTGTGCATGCCTTGCTTATGTTGACCCCCTAGAATAGTATCAATCAGTTTATTAAGACAGTACATTTTTAGAATGCATCTGTTGAAATTAGAAATGGTTGTGTGACGTCATTGTCGTAGGGTTATGCCGGGAATTATCCTTTCCTTAAGTTTTCCCAATTTAGCCATAACGTCATGGTCAAATATTGACTGTTGGCACAGGAAAAAGATGTGTAAAACTTGTCAGAAAAACAAAAAGACAATGCTACCTCAAAGTGTCAGGGGCTGTTAGAACTGACTATCTTATTTGATGAAGTGTTTTCATGTGATCAACATATACCATGGAGGCTGCAAAATTTTGCCAGTGTTTAAATGAATTGCACTAAACTTCAAATTAGGGATATTTTCCTTAGCATAAAAAGGAGTGTATATACACCATCATCAAAAGTTAAATATTCAGACTTTTTAGATAATATATATTATTTATGTTCTGTTTGCTACATTCAGGTGTTGGCAGAAAGTGACCAAATGCGTAAAGAAGCTGATGACACAGGGCCTCTGGCTGAATTGGAACATTGGCGATTCCTCAATGCCAAGTTTAACTCAATATTACAGCAAATCAAGGGCAAAAAATGCAAGACAGCCATCAGCATCTTACATGCAGCAAAGTCAAAAGTGTTGAAGGTGAGTTATGAACATGTTGTAATTGTCACATTTAAATCCTTAGCTTTTGTGTATCTTAAGTTATACTTGATGATAAGAAACAAACATGTATTTGGCTGCACTTACACATGTTTTTGATGGTTCTACTCTGGAACAAAAAGAATGCATGGTGTTCTAAAGACTCTGTCCAACATGTCACATGACTGCGGTACAAACAAACCCATGTGTACAAGCACTTATGCTAATACATGCATTTCTCTGTGTATATTTGCACGTACATGTAGGTTTGTACTGTGGTCCATTCGAATATCGGGTTTAACGTATTGATAAAAAAACAGTGTGATCCAAGATCAAGTCATTGTGTGAATGTAGAGTCCATATATTGCTTTTCAAAGAATATGAACTCAAGGTTTTAATGAAGATCACTTGTTAGGGAGAAGAATATAAATGCATACATATGATGCATATCTGATCAGCTGATCTTGTCTCCAGTGTAAACTCTCTCCTCCCTCTTCCTCATCAGTATTTAAACACATATTAGGAAAGTAGCTTATCATCAGCATGGTGTGTGAATCAAATAATTGCACAGTTGCCTTACTGTGTGATTTACCTCTTATCTCTTTTCAGATTTGGAAGGATCTTGATAGCCGCATCACTGATGCAGCAAATGAGGCCAGAGACAATGTTAAATATCTGTACACCCTAGAGAAGTTCTGTGAACCTCTGTATCATTATGATCTGGTAATTGTATTACCTTTAGTTATCTTTAAGGCAGCATACACCTCAAAAATGAAAGACAGACACTTTTGTTCAAACGTTCCTCTATAAACTTTCAATCATCCTCTTGCAAAATAAAAGAATAAGAATTAAGGGTCACTGCACAAAGTTTGGAATTAGAGAAACAAATTACCTAACATTTACTGACATTTGTAACACAAAATAGCTGCCATCACTCTATTGGGAAAAATGAAATTTTTGATTTGAAAAAAATACGATGATGAAAATTTTCTTCAAGAACTTTAAAATGAGCTCCATCAAGCATTATGCCATAAAAGTATTCAAAAAAATTTAAGATTCCTAATCTCTGTCCCTGAGATGCAGTTTACCTGAAGTGCCATTAGCTCTAACTTTTGATGTTGTTTTCATTAATTTCTGTTTGTAGACAATGTGATTTTTACTCTATTTTACCAAGTTGTTACAGTTCATACATTTGCTGTAAAGTGGAGATTAGGACATTTTACTGAGTGAACACACTCAGTGTGGTATTATGAATTCAGTATGATCTGAAATGTTAGTCAAAAGAATTGCTGGCTTTGTGGCAAACAATAATACATATGAATACATTGTGTCTGATACATTTTTGGACAAAAATATTCACCATTGAACAAATTAATATGATATCCATGCTTCTTTTGACATGTACCTGTAGGTTGCCATGAAAGACAGCATTCCCAGTCTGATCAATGCCATCAGGATGATTCACAGCATATCAAGATACTACAACACATCAGAGAGAATGACATCACTCTTTATCAAGGTCAGAAATAGAAATGAAATAACTTGCCTACTTAAGAAATGGCACAGCAATGCTACGGTAGTATTTAATTCAGAAATAAATGTATTTCCAAAGTTTGTTTGTTAAATGAAGCCAGGAGAATTATAATGAGATTTAGAGGTAGTGATGTTACTTTTTCACTTTTTCTTGTTCCTTGCCCTTCTCGTCAGCTGCTAGCCACCTCACTACATATGATCCACCACCATATAGGAGATTGTGTTCAAATCTCTTGCATTGACCAGAACAGCTGACCTATAGGACAGAGGTTTACAACAGCCTGTTGTAATGGATTGCAGCGTTGTATTGAAAAACACAACCTTATTGGCTCCTGAAAAGCAAAATATTTGAATGCAATCTTCTCTGTTAATGGGTCAGATGTAGTATGGTGACTAGCAGCTGACAAAAACAGCAAAGAACTAGTAGGAAGAAACACCATCTGTACATCTGATTTTAATCCGATTAGGTAACCTTGATCAGTGAGTAAAATTAAAGAAGTCTATTTACATGCATAAATACCTGCAATAAGTGAGAATAAACCGAACATATGATTATGCTCTTACTGTTCACTTGTCTTGTGTTGTAATTTGCATATAAATGTATTTTCACAGGTAACAAATCAAATGGTGACAGCCTGCAAAGCCTTCATCACTGATGATGGCATGTGTCGCATCTGGGACCAGCAGTGCCAGCCCTTGATTGAGAAATTGCGGGTGTGCATCAGTCTGAATGCAGACTATCAGGACAGCTTTCACAAAACCAAGAAGAAGATAGAGGAGATGCCTGGAGAGAGACCATTCGAATTCTCTGAAATGTACATCTTTGGCAAGTTTGATGCCTTCTGTAAGAGACTAGAAAAGGTGGGTTCAAGTGTACTCTAAGTCAACCACTTGTTTTAATGTACAGGAATATATTCATTTGGTTTAAAACACATTTCACTATGGACCTTTTCCCCGTTATCCCACAATTCATTGTTGCAGCCATTTAAGATTCTGTTATGTACATGAAAAAAATTTTATTTTGTAGTATACACAACATATTTGGTCCAATAACATGGTTCGCTGAGTTTGGTGCTTTACGTTTCGATCAGTTACAAACTTTTCAGGCAGGATGACATCAGTCATAAAGGCCATAAATTACTCACCCTGGCACAAAAAGCAGGCACAGCTGCTATATTTATTGTGCAATCAAGTTTACCCGTTTTGTGAAATTTTATTCGTTTGATGAATGTACTATGTTGAACTGAAGTCATTCATAGAATATAAGCTGATGCAATGTTGTAGCACAGAATTTATCAGGCTTGTTGTGTAAGCAGAGAGAAAGTCACCATATGGACAAGTTACAAATCATAATTTATTGGTATTGGAAATTAATCATTCATGCATTCATCTTGAAAAAAGAAATACACATTTTCCATTCATGTCATTTTTCACATATAGATCATAGCAATGCTAACTACCATCGAGACATTTACTGTGTTGAATGAGTCTCGCATAGAAGGTATTGACACCATGGCAACCAAGTTTCAGAATATCTATTCTGGAGTCAAGAAGAAGCCATACGATATTCTGGACCATCGCAAGACTGACTTTGACAATGACTATGAAGATTTCAAGAGACAGATCAGCGACCTTGAAGTGAGTCACTGTCAACATTTTCAGAATTTGTCATTCATTTAGAAATAGAAGTAAGGGACATCTTAGTAACCATACTTCTTTTATTACATTACTGTAATGATATATCAAAGGTCAGTAGCTTGTTACTTTTGATGAGTTTTTGTTATTTTTGTTTTGTAGGTCAATTGCACAATATGATGGTATACTAATTATTAAGCTTAATTGTCAACACTGCGTCCATATGTGTAAAACGAACTGTTATTTATTTGATTGTGTCCATTTATCTTCTAGTCTGCACCAGGAAATCACCTGTTGACAATAACAATGCTATCTTAAAATGTACTTCAGATTTGCCAAGATCTATAAATTATAATGCATTGTATCTTATTGTGGTATGCGTCTGCAAAGTTAAATATCTAAACTTCTTCATTGAAACTTTCGAAACTTTCAACCATTCTCTTGGTAAATCAAGAATAAAATCAGGTGTCACCTTGCAAAGTTTAGTACCGGAGAAATAAATTACTCAAGTGATTATATTTAAAATTCAAAATGGTTGCCACCTCTGTGTTAACTCCGTGAAGAAAAAATTAAAGTTTTGATTTTAGAGAAACTGAGTTGGTGAAAATTTCTCACTCAAAGAGCTTTAAAATGAACTTCACAAGTGGTAGACAAGAGAAGTATTGAACTAATTTAAGAATCTGAATAACTGTCTCTGAGCTAGGTGTTCTCTACCCAAGTTAACATGATTTTGGTGTAGAACAAGAAATATGGCTGACTTTAAAGAATAAATATTGTAAAAAAATCATCAAAAGTTACAGCTTCTGTCCCCATAAAGCTGTCTTCAGAAAATTGTGTGAGTGGTCAAGTACTTTCTCTTTACTAAATATTTATTAAGAAGTCGAGGACTATAGCTTCAGAAGATGACAGAAGGAACAAGAATGTTTGAATTTGGTGCATAGCCATGTTGGTGAACATCGTTTCTTATCAGTTTTTTTTTGTCAAAACAAAATATGGCCTTTGATGGATGCATGTATCTGGGAGAGCAATAATTGCCTCAGAGTAGTGTATGTTTATATGTAAGGTTTCCACTGAGACAAATTTTCTTGGAAACATCCTGTAATGTATGCGATAATGTCTTCATATGATTTTTTTCAGTACCACCTTCAGTGTTTCATGGACAATTGCTTTGAAAAGACCACATCTACTACCTTGGCCCTTGGTCTTCTAGCAAGGTGAGATATTCAATACAAGCTTATGTACTCATAACTCTTAGCGTGGCACAGTATAGTGTACTATATATGCAATTTTCTTGAAGGGACACCCCGCTAATAACATTTGTCAAAGGGATATTGTACATAATTTGACCTGTGAAGCAAACAGAATGCATGGATGGAAAGTAATGGTTCCACTCTGAAACAAATAGGAGGCAGTGTGTTCTAAAGACTCAAATGAGATCATGTGATTGCAGTACAAACAAACCCATGAGAGCAAAGGCAGAAGGAAATACACATTTCTGTGTGCATTTGTGCTTGTAGATTTGATTGTACCACGGTGGATTCAAATTCTGAGTTCAATCTATTAACTAATAATGTAAGTGGGCCTAATCCCAAAGATAGAAAATATGGTGTTTTTTGTATCAGACATGATAGCTTTTCTCTTCCAAAATATTAACCTGGATTTATGTTGACAAAAACTAAAATGCAGAAAAACATGTACTGTAGATGCTGTACTAGATCTGGCACTATTTGCATATCCATGAGAATGCCAGTATTTGTGTGCATTGTCATCTGCTGCTGCCTGATGTACATGTACATGCAAATTCATATGCATGTATGAGGGAAAGTAGTACTATAAAAGTGACAGCTGCTAGTGTGTGCTTTGTTGGACGTTCATTTACAAATACTTTCTAACTCTATGTCAATGTGGTCTGTTTGTATTATCTTTAGATTTGAGAGATTGGATATTCCTTCTTTGAATATTGATGGAAAGTATGCCATGATCCTCCAAAACTTTAATAATGAGTTAGAAATCATAAGGAGGGTAAGTACGATTCAGGTTAATTGTAGATGAATAACTTAGCAGAAAATTCTAGTCATAAACAAAGGCTGCTATCAAAAATTTAAGTTACTGTAGCATTTGAAACATTTCGATATCCTGTGTTAATAGGTTTACAAAATGTAACCATTCGTACATGTTGATACAGTTTAATGGAAATCAATCATTTTGAGTTGAAACTATTGAAGCTGGTTTCTTGCAGGCTATTACTTCCTTTGCAAATTCAGCAAAAAGCATAGCTATAGTTTAAATTTCAGTGTTACTAACACTTCTTATTCAAAGTTGATATCAGACCCAACGTCAGATAACAGCCTTTGATGAGGAAGTGCTGTTCAGTTTTCTACTCATGGCACTTACCCAAATGTGCATTACTGTTTCCTCTACAGCACATTTGCTCTGTATTCTTTGAAAGACTACCATGAAACTGTATTTGTGCATGGTACTCTTGAATTCTCTTGCCTCAAAGGTGTTGAAATAGTATATAGCCTTGTCATAGTATAGCATATTGAATGAATACTGGTAAATGATAAAATTTTATGTGATACTGCCTACAGCTTTATCAGAAAAACAAAGATGAACCACCAGTGCCGCGAGACATGCCACCTGTTGCAGGCAAGATATCATGGGCCAGACAACTCTACAGGAGAATACAGGAACCAATGGGGATTTTTTCTGTGAGTAATACCAAATTAAATAGATAAATTCAAAAAAATTATACTGTTTCCAATATTTGTACTTTTTAAAGTGTTCTGTAAAGGGCCAGTAAGTTCAACTTTTGATGGTATTTTTTAAAAATTAATGTGTGAACCGTAATTTATTGTTCAAATCCCCACAGCATGATGAGATAAACAGTATTTAGCTTTTCAACTCAGCCTGTCCATATGTATGCTTCATTATTGTTGACAAGTGAATTCTAGTCAACTTTAAGATTCAAATGTCAACAGTAACGAAGCATTTTACACATGTACACCCTATGTTATCAAACTTCTCTGTAGGCCCATAAAAATGTGCTGGCATCTCAAGAGGCGAGGAAAGTCATTCGGAATTACAACAAGATGGCAACGGTTCTGCTTGAGTTTGAGATGCTATACCACAGAGCCTGGGTCAAGCAAGTTAATGTAGTAAAAGCTGGTGAGTGCATACAATCAATATATATTAGCATTACTACAGTGGCTAACTTTCAAAATCTACTCAACTATTATTTTTCCATCGATAAAGCAATTGAGAGAAAGCTGCTGACTGAATTGTACCAAGTATGCAAGTGTTGAAAAGAAAGCATCATGCTGTGGATCTAAATTACAACTGGCCCAGTTTTATGCACTGTGTATTATATCAATAAGTAACTACATGCACCTCTCTTTGGTGAAAGAAGCAACAATTGAACTTCCGACCAAAATCTCTCTATTAATGTCTGCTTTAAGGTAGAGTGAACAGATATTTGGACTTTCAAATTTTCAGTTCTTTTTTCATGTAACCCTTGAGGGGAATCTTTTTTGCTCACGTGTTCACACACGTGAGCATATGGTTTAGCATTCTCGGTTTAGCCATGTCTGTCTGTGTGTGTGTCTGTGTGTGTGTGTGTGTGTCCGTGTGTCTGTATCCCCATTAGCTCAAAAACGGCTGAACGTATTTCAGTCAAATTTTGTAGACATCTTCAGAATTCAAATGGCTAGAACTGAAAAGATTTTGGTGGGCGTGGTTTGCATATTAATGAAGTTATCACAGTTTTAATTTTTGTGATACATGGTAGTCTATGGGAAGCATGATGACCATGGTTTCTCGACATCTCGACCCCTAACCAACTCGACCCCAGTCAACTCGACCCGCTACCAACCTAACCCTGGTTAGACCTTATAGCCTTGCTCCTTCATGCCCAATATCAAAGTCACAGGTCTTGCCAATTTTGAGAAGAAGATTTAAAGTATTATTTTTCTGATTTTTCTATGACCTTTGACCTCCCCTATACCTCTGCAGCTAAGCTATGGCAATGGCTTATTCTGGCCTATGTTAAAGTCCGAGACAGCCAGCGTCTATTGGACAATGGCCAGTAGGGGACCAAATTGCTCTCCACAATTTTGGGGATTCCACTTGACCTTTGACCTTGGCATCTTCCTGCAACTCATTTTTTATGTGCATTTTGTAATTCTGAGCTAGCCAATAGAGCTAGAGGTCGGATTTTTGGTATATAGGTATAACTTAGCAATACAATTCTTTTGACAAATGTCATGTGACCCCAATGACCTTTGACCTCAAATATACATATATGGCCATAACTAAGTAACCACAAGTGCTACACCCTTCATATTTGGTATGGTGGCAGACCTTATGACATCACATCCTGTACCTTATTAATTATGCACATATCTAATTCTGAGCCAGCCAATAGAGCTAGAGGTCTGATTTTTGGTATATAGGGATAACTTAGCAATACAATTTTTTTGACAAAATGTCATGTGACCCCGATGACCTTTGACCTCAAATATACATATATGGCCATAACTAAGTAAACCCAAGTGCTACACCCTTCATATTTGGTATGATGGGAGACCTTATGACACCACATCCTGTACCTAATTAATAATGTGCATATCTATTTCTGAGCCAGCCAATAGAGCTAGAGGTCTGATTTTTGGTATATAGGGATAACTTAGTAATACAATTTAACTTGATTTTAGTCATTGAAACTTGCTATATACATCAAAGATACTGTGATATAACATTATTGAAAGTCAAAAGACGTTTTTACTTCAGCCAATTCCTAATTTGCATATTAATGAATTTTCATACTTAGGGATATTCATCTGAATTGACTTGATCAAAATTGATGTAACTTGCTATGTACATTTCAGACACTGTAATACAATATTATTGAAAGTCATTAAGCATTTTCTCTTCAGCCAATTCCTAATTTGCATGTTTAATGAACTTTCCTAATTAGAGATATATATCTGAATTGACTTGACCAAAGTTGACAAAACTTGCTACATATATTGCAGATACCATGATACAACATTATTGACAATCATTAAGCATTTTTACTTAAGTCAATTCCTAATTTACATATTTAATGAACTTTGCTTATTAGGGATATATACTGGGATTTACTTGATCAAAGTTGGCAAAACATGACAACATTGATGATTATACCTGGTTAAAACAATATCGAAAGTCATTTCACATTTTCATGTCAGCTAATTTACAATTTGCATATCTAATGAGCTTTCACAGCTCAGCATATATGGCTTGAAGGACTTGGCCAACAGTAATTACACTTGCTATATAAAATGGTGATACAATGACAGCAGTCAAAGAACTTTAATATTTTTATTTCAGCTAATTACATATTTGTATACTTCATGACCTTTGAGAATTAATCGGCGGTGATTATTGTTCATTATGTTGATCATAATACTTTCAATGAAGTTGCAAACATGTGGCAAAGGTTCAAATTTGCACATAACTGTATGAAACACGTGAGCATTTTCAGTTCATATCTGGTTAAAGCTCTTGAAGTGGGAAAAATTTTCACTGTCTTGGTTTTTTGAAAATGGAAATACTCCCAATAGAGTTAACACAGGGGCATTGGCACATTTTGAATTTCAAACTTTGCACAGTGACCCCTGATTGTTATTCATGATTTGGTAAGAGAATGGTGAAAAGTTTGAGCAAAAGTTCAAGGTTTCACTTTTGAGGTGCATACTGCCTCAATACAACAGGCAATTCCATGGATGATTTCCATAGTTAAGTTAGAGTGCACATTGAATATTTCAGGTATGCAAGCACCATTGCTGATCCGTCATCCAGAGACTGGTGAACTGCTGGTCAACCTGGATCCAATGCTGTGCCAAGTCATCAGGGAGACAGAGTGTCTGTCAAAGCTTGGTTTAGAGGTGCCAGAAACTGCCAAGGTTCTCAGATTAGGTCAGGATAAACTGAAAGAGAACTATGGAAAACTAAAGGTATAATCATTTGTACTGAATGGAGCAGAGCTTTACGTACATGAATAAAACGTATGTGTGTGCGACCAGACAGCATACTATTGCATTCTATTAATTGTAGAATACAGAGATATGATGTACACAGAAATGTTTTATACATTAAAGGGACATTAGCTGTAACTGTTGACTAATTTTTCACTACTCTGTTTCAATGTACCGGTAGCAACTACAGAATTTTACTATAATCTGATCATCATGACCAATGCCCCGTGTCTTGCTTGCCAACACAGCCTGTATATGTGAAATGACCATTGTTATTGTTGATAAATGTATTCTCGTCCGGACCTGAATACAAAATGTAAACAATAACAATGCAGATAATACTCATATAGGGTATATTCATGAGCTTAATATTAAGAATTTCTCCACGGTTCAGGGATTCGAACCAGAAACTGCAGATGATACACAGAAACAAACAAAATAAAAAAATGACCAAAGTTACAGCTAATGGATCTTTAACTTCGTTCAATTTTTATTTGCTTGGTTGTCCTGCACACGAACTTGTAGCTGTTTTATACTCTTGTATATCACAGGCAATTTATTTATTAGTAATATGATATTAGAGATTCACATTCTTTTCACACCCACTATTTCAAGTTTGCACAGAAGTCAGTGCAAGTAGTTGTTAAAATTTCCTGAAGATAGGAGTGTAACACCATATTGCACCATAAATGATATGCTTTTCTGATCATTTCATGAATGGCATTAACTTACAGAAGACCATTCTTTGTTCCATACAAGAATAAAGTTTGAAACTTGAAGTTCTACTCACATCTTGATCTGGGATAATCACTTTGTAGCAGATGTGCTTTCCATTATTGATGGCTAGTTCCAGACATTTCAAATTGCAGACTTTCATTGAGGAAAGGGTACACGTATAAAGGTATCTACAATGTAGACACATCTTCTGTTGTTTTCAGTTGATGTTGGAAGACAATACCAAACTGCATGACAGCATTGCTCCAATTTTTCATCCTCTGATGGCTGCCAATATCAAGAAGGTTGACATGGCTCTCAATCCTGGTCTCACTTTCCTGAGCTGGACATCGCTGAACTTACACAGCTACTTTGCTAGCGTGCAGGCCTCCATGAGGGAACTGTCTCTGCTAAACAAGAGAGTGAGTGTTGCACACATTTCTGCATTTGTCTTGAAGGGAACGTTTATAATCTACAAGCTTGTGAATCTTTCCAACGCTGTCACATTAATCACCGTTTTATTTCATACATGTTATCTACCATACTGCCCTGGGCAAAGAGATTCAAATGTTCAGTCTAGACTTTAATTACCAGTTATATATCGTTCACTGGCTGGTTCATAAATCAATCATCTATAATAGTATGTTTCATATAGCTAATACCAATAAGGCTTTAATTCATTTCATCAGTCAGTTTTACCGTGCTTTACATCTTTGGCATATTTTTACAATTTCAAGGTTAATGACATAAAGGAATCGCGTATTGATTCTGTACTGCAAGAAATGAGTGACACTTTGCTGTGTATACTCCCTGAAGAGACCCCATGGACAGTAGATGAATGGGTCAGTAGCATGCAGGTGAGTTATATCCCGCATGAGATATTTGCTGTTGGTATCAGATACATGTAGACTTATATCCAGTATCAGATATTTTCTATTAGATATACCGGTAGTTATATCCAGTATCAGATATTTTCTATTAGATATACCGGTAGTTATATCCAGTATCAGATTTTTTCTATTAGATATACTGGTAGTTATATCCAGCATCAGATATTTGCTATTAGATAGTTATATCTGGCATCAGATGTTTGCTATTAGATAGACTTATATTCAGCATCAGATATTTGCTGTTAGTATCAGATAGACTTATATCCAGTATAAGATATTTTCTATCAGATATACCGGTAGTTATATCCAGTATCAGATATTTTCTATTAGATATACTAGTAGTTATATCCAGCATCAGATATTTGCTATTAGATAGTTATATCTGGCATCAGATGTTTGCTATTAGATAGACTTATATTCAGCATCAGATATTTGCTGTTAGTATCAGATAGACTTACATCCAGTATCAGATATTTTCTATTAGATATACCGGTAGTTATATCCAGCATCAGATATTTGCTATTAGATAATTATATCTGGCATCAGATGTTTGCCATTAGATAGACTTATATTCAGCATCAGATATTTGCTGTTAGACAGACTTCTATCCTGCGTCTGATATTTGCTATTAGATGGACCATTATGTTGGTGCTCACAGTAGATGACTTTTCTCGCTGTCACACAGATTTCAAAGAATTTGTATCAGATTTGCCTTGCAACTGAGATTTTACTGTTTGTGATTTATCAGAAATCAATGTGCAGACAGAAAGTAGTGAGCAAGTAAGGTTGGCATCAGATTCACAACAATATTAAGTGCATGGTGATCTGTATTGACGTTGGCTCCCTATAAGAATATTTTGTGAGAAAATGACCACAAATTTGGTACTTAGTAGATTACAAAACGGGAACTGCAAAACTATCAAACCATTTGAACCTTACACAATGAGACATTGGTAGATATCAGTAAGAAATAACATTGACGGCTGTTTACATATATATATAGTTATCTCAATTAGAATGTGAGATAATGATTTAAAACTGATTTCAATCAACATGTTGTATTTCCCACATATTCTGTATCATATAGAAACATACAGAAGATTGTGCCAAGAATTTGGATTCAATGAGCAAGAAAGTGGAAGAAGCTGTTGATGAATTGGTGAAGTTGTTCCTGTCCATCATACCTGAAAGACACCACACTCACCATCATGGTGCAAAACATGGCGACAGTGAAAGTGATGATGAAGGTAGATATGTGCCACTGTACATTTGTATTTCTTTTGTATTAAAAAGGGAAGGATCAAGCCAAGCCAGCCAAGGTTTCAACACTGGACCGTTCCAGTATACTTAAAGTCAACCACAAAAAAGTGGATGATAGCCGTAAACTTTGTAGTTTCATCTTGTAATCCAAGACAAAGTATAAAAAGAAATCTGAAAACCATGTTATGACATTGCTTTTAAAAGATACTGAGAATGAGAAATGAACCTGTCCGTTTATCAGCCGAATGTTGTCATACACTTTTTCAACACCTTCTCCAGCATAGGCTGTGTTTTTATCAAAATAAGATATTTCAAAAAAGTCGAAGCTGATGTTTGCATTTATCACTGAGTCTATACGTTTGTAAACCCAGATGACCATGAGCAGGAGCATTCAGATGAAGAGGATGGCTCTGATCTATCTATGAGTGCTGAGGAGGAACAACTCTTGCAGGAGGAATGCCATGAACTTGTCATGCACTTCAATCAAAAGAACCTGGAGGCAATTCTCAAAGCGACAAGGACAAGTTTGGACAATATTAAGAAAAGGGTTTTCTTCTCAGGGTAATGACATAAAATATTTACCAGTCCATTGAAAATGATGAATTTTGCCACTGTTCAGGAAATTTTCTTAGATCCCTTGAAATACGCAGGCATTGGGTGACCAAACTCTTTCACAACAGTATCTCACCATTGTATTTCAGATATGCCTGTGCAACTATGCAATTATTCATCGATTTTCATGAATCAATTACACAGAATGTGTCAGTACATGTTAATGTTTCTGACAAGGACGTGAATGATCACAGAGCAAATACCAAATGTCAAGGGAAGTAATTAGCCTAGCAAGGTCACAATTGCGTTCAATGTATTTCTCAAAGTCTGCAGCTGATTTTACAAACACTTCAATCGATAGGGCAATTATGCACTTTTCTATGGTATCTTATGAATACTGTCTGTGACTAAAATGAGTTGTGCAGCAAATTGTTTGTTGAAATGTACGGCTTACATCTAACCAACCAATTCTTTGTACGGCTTAATGACAGGCAAGTGATAGGTCCTCGTTCATCCACGGGATACGCTATGTCAAAGAGGAAGGTTGAAGTTGCTGCCATACCACTCTTTAAAACCGATATTACATTAGCCATCCCTAATGTGGTAAGTAAAGAAATGTCCCATTGCAGTCACTGTACTTGTACTTGAACCCCCCTGATATAGCAATGTGCTGATAGCACCACTCTACGAATGTACAGGAACACATATTATACTAAAAGTATGTAACAGGCCATGTTGGCCCAAAAGCAGTCCGTGAATTCCCTCAGACCGGTTTTCATATCCTTTTCAAGCGGAATAAATATAATTACAAGTAACAAATTTTACCTGATTGTCCTTTATTAATGGATTAATCATGCTCTAACCCAGTATCCAAACTTTAATATTTTCCATTTATATTTTGAAGTACTAGTACATGTGACTGAATATGTTAAGTTAAGGTAAAGGGCGACGAATTCGGACGCGCACACGCTTCAGAACGTTTAACTCCAGCCTGCCGCAAATGGGTTATTTTGTAGCGCATGTATTTAACATCACCTGTCATTGTTGAAATTGCGCTTTTACCTATTTTTTTTACCCAGTCTCTTAGAAATACATGTGACCTATAACCTTGTCATATTTTGACCCCCTAGGAAGATGGTTTTTATTCAATATGAGCGAAAAATTAATATTTCTCTCCCATTTACATGGCACATATTACCCATATACCTGGAGATTTTGTAAAAAGTAGCATGGTAACACCCTTTTATTAAAAGTGTAAACTAAATGGTATTATGTCTGGATTTTATTTGCCAAGTGTGGTCAGAATGACACCATTCAAAGCGACAGGAAGAAAGTTCGAAAATTATGTAGTGATACAATTTCGATATCGTCATTTTGTAATCGATACTTATGTTAAAATTTCTTTACAAACATCGTGAAAACTATACATTCTATAGATATAAATCTTAAGTCTTGGTATTTATTAAAATTAACTCATTTGCTAAGTACTTTATAATTATTTTCTTTAGTTTAAGTGAATTATATCATTTTTATTTATTGCTAACGATGCCATTTTAACGTCCGTTTCCATGGGAATGAGCATGGTGACCCCCATTTTTTATTCCATTTTTGCACTTGCACAACTTCCAAGAATATTTGTGCAAAGTTTCAAGAAAATGACACCACAACCTAATTTTGACGTAATTCGTAGTACTTCACCTTAAAAGTAATTTCACCCTGTAAGACTAGTGATGAAGCCAAATGGATCAGCCTATATAATAGTTTACTTCATAGATCATCAGTATCCTCACGAATGTGAATGCTGGAACTGTTTCAGATCAGGATACTTATTTTTTTGTTTCACTAATTCAGGTGATGCAGCCCAGCTTGGATGACATTCAGCATGCTTTGAACAAAGTGACGTCCTACGTGTTGGAAATCAGCCGTGGTGTCGCACAGTGGGGTCAAAAGAGATACCAGATGGTGGAGGTCCACTCCAAGATGTCTGTCACCCATCATGCCACCAGCAAAAAGAGAGACTCTTTGACAGAGGAGCCCAGTAAACTAAACCAAACCAAAGGCAAGTTGTGACAGAATATCCTGAACTTTAACCCTTCATCACTCTGTCTTTACCCAAACAAATTGTTTTTAACCCTTTTCATGTCACAGTCAATTTTTGTCACCTTTATAAAATATAACCCAGACAATTTTTTTAGGATCCAAACATTTTGTCTCAGATTATTCCAACAGTTTTGATCAAAAACTATAGCCTGTGAAAAATGCTGTCCATATAGTCAAAATTATCACAAAATTTACAGAAAAAATTGATAAACGCTGGTAAAATGTTGCACTGAAATTTCGGTGGGAAAATTATGATTGTGAAATTGAGGTGAACAGATAACACTTGAGCTTTAAGCTTGAGCCTTTCATGTTGAATTGACACAGTATAATTATGAGAACTTTGCTGTTAACTTTTCCAGCAATGCTTTTGATAGCTGCCTGTCGCATTTAGACATTTTATCTCTAAATGGAGAAAAGTTCAGAAAATTCTATTTCAGTAGGTAACAAGGGTTTCACCCTGTAGCTTTCTTTTAGGAAATGAGGCGATGCACACACATTACCGTTGCTTATAAGTTATACATATGTTTGCCAGCTAACCAGAGCTCGAACTAATGTTCACTGTAGGTCATATTGAGCAGCAGCTTTTTACACAATTTGACAATTTACCAATGGAGGTGTGCAGTCAGCCTTTGTCATTGTTGACAGTTTAGAATTATCAGCTTTAGTTTAGTTGAGAGAATCCTTTTTATTGAGAACATGTATATCAAACTGTGTTTCATGAATTTCCATTCAACATAATTGATCCTCTGTTAAACTCCCATCAAATTGATCAATGCACCAAATGTGAATAGTATACTTTTGAAACATGAAAACTGTTCCTACTAACTTTATTTTGTTCTGAGCTGGAATTTTTTACATCAGTGATATTTGATGGGCCCAAAACAGCTACTCCGGAAACTCAACTATGTTGAAACGATAAACATGCCAAGGAAGTTGAACTTGGAAATGCCAACTCAGTTTGGAAATATTGTTGACATGATGCATGTAGGTGAGAGGCTTGAAGCAATTCCACCACAGAAGCTGAAAAACTACTACAAGAGTATTGCTGACCACAAGGACATCAACAAACTGGTGATGATGCTGTCGTCGGCCATCAATTCTATTCGTCCCGATGTGGGCACTGCACTGCAACAATACAATACGTTCCAGTTCCTTTGGGAAGCAGAGGACAGAGCAAAGAAAGTCCAGGTGTGTGTGACATTTGGCTGTCTCTCTGCCACAGTAATTAGATATACAGATTTACAGCATACTGCAAAAAAAGAGTTTTTACACATTTGGAGCCATCATTTGTTGAAACAAATATTCATTTGTTGAAACATATATTGCAAAAAATATGCTAAACATTTTTTTTCGGATCGACCGTGTGCAAAGAAAATCCTATTCTGAATACTGTATGTACAGTTATTTGCTTTTAACAGATGTCGACTATATGTCTAAACGCTATACTCCCCTAGTCCCTGTGTAATTCAAAAGCTAAACACCAGATGCATAATGCACCAATACAAGGAAACCAAGACCGCACTTATGAATTGCTGCAAAAGTCTTATGTTGAATCAGTATTTTCACTTTGCATTGTATATCAGATTTTCCAGTGGAACATGTATAACAATGGTAAAAATTCAATGTCTGAAGTATGCAGTAACTATAATGAAAGCCAACTGAACATTGCATGTGCTGTTTGTATGATTGTGCTTATTGTAGTGAAAAACATTGTTTTTTTCAAAGACCAATATCCAATCCAACCAGTTCACTGTCAATATAATAATGATATTTTATCTCTGCCTAATTTCAGGATTTCTTAGAGACATCACCCATACTGTCCGACTGGAAAGCTGAGATCATGCGTTATCAGTCCCTTGAGCAGGAAATAGAGGAACTTGAACCATCTATACGAGTTGGAGCTGTAGAACTATTTGCTGGTATTTACATTACTTGCCAGTTTCTGTACTCGTCATTTATCCAAAAAAGTACAAGGTGTCTCAAAGACTAACAAATTACTTATGATGTGTCAAGTACACAAGGTATTAGCTAAAGTTCCACAGAGCAGCCTCTAGACAGATTGTTTCTTAGTTGTTAAGGATCGATTAGAGCAATAGAGAACTCACTGTCTTTTACAACATACTGGTTGTGATGTGGTTCAGAATTACGGTATTATGATGTTTACCACTGATGTTACCTTTTCAGAACCCATCAAGCTAGCCCTCACAGTTGAAGCCAAAGCCTGGAAGCTGTTGTTTGGTCGTAGTCTGAACGAAGAGTACAGACAGAAGATGAATGAAATCACTGAGTTTGTCTCCGATTACACCAAGAAACTTAGCAGACCTATAGGTGACCTGGATGACGTCAGAAATGCCATGAGTGCGTTAGAAGATATCAGAAATAATGATATCCGCATAGATATGACTCTTGGACCCATTGAGGTATGTGACATTTTTACATGAAATTTAGAGGTTTAAAATTGAAGCATAAAGTTTTCGTGCAAGAAAAGGGAAAATGCATATTTTATTTTTTTCTTTTCGTTATTTTCTAAAAGGTGTTAATTATAAACAAGTTTGTGAAACTCAAAGCTGTAAAAATCTCTGTGCCATACAAATCTGGAATTTAAGATATATTAAAATCATTTATATTATGGTTTACAATTTAATTTCAGTGTTTCTGAGTCAATTTTGTCTGCTCTTCTCTCTGAACATCATATTTTGTTTATCATACAACCACATTTTATAATACCTTCCAGGAGTCGTATGCAATGCTGGCAAAGTTTCAAGTCAGTGTGGCCAAGGAGGAAGCAGACAGAGTGGACACACTGCGATACTCATTTCAGAAACTCATCTCCAGTGCTGTAAGTCTAACCCTGGCTTGCAAAATTTCCATTGTGGGACCTTTCAGATGGTTTGGTATACATGCATTATCTATTCACATTTTAAGTGTGGAGGATTGGTTCAACCCGTTCACTTTTGCCACAACCTTTTCATGTTTAAAGTAGCAGTTTTCAATTCCTGGTCCTCACATTTTTAAAACTTTTCTACAACCACTATTTATATAATGTGAGGCCATTGTTCTTCTCTGAAAATTCTGTCCAGTTTAATAATCAATTTGTGGCAAGATACAGCTGATAAAACATGGCCCTTTAACGACCAGAATGATCCTGTGAAGAAAATGAAAGGAGCGGATTTATGAGAGTTTGAAAAAACTCTTTTCTTAATAATTCTTTCAATGTGAAAATTTCCAGCAATTGAAGGGTATTGATGGTTGTTTTCTCATGTGTCATCTGTCTAGGGAGTAGTCCAAAGTCAGCTGATTAAAATCCAGCCCAAATTCAAGACACAGTTGACAGATTCGGTGGAGGTCTTCCAGTCAGAAGTTGAGAAATTTACTCAGTCATATGATGAGGTAAAGTGGTACTTTCATATAAAGTTTCTTGTGTTGAAATGAACAGTGCACCACATGGTATCCTTTTGGATAAACTTGAAGAGAATTTAAATCATATCTCTTAATTTGTACTGAGTCTCTTTGAATCAAACAGTAGACTTTTGAAATGTATTTGTAGTATGACGGTAAGTCTTCAATGGTATGATTGTCAATATGAAAATTGTTCAATGGCAAACTTACAAGCAGCAAAATTTGGCAGATATTTTGCCAAATCCGCTTGTGTTTATCTGTTGTTTCCAGTTTTGTGGATCTGTTAAGTTTGATGTGTTAATTATAGTCTTCAAAAATTCAACCCCACATATGTTAGACTAGAGAAAATGGTAGTGTAGTCATTTACTGGGATCACAGATTTCAAAACAATTTGATAGTGATGTTGTGAATATTTTGATGATAAACTCACTACATGAACACCAAATTAAAATGCTGCAATCAGACTACTGCGGTGTTCTACTGGAATATTAAAGTGGACTGAGAAGAAGTCATGCCACAGTTGTACAAACAGCTGTACATGTGGATAAACAGATGCATAATAGTATGTGAAACAGGAAGTCGAGTATAGGCATATGCTTTTGTGTTGCACCGTCATTTTGAATTTTGTGTGTAAAACCATTTCTTATTACTGTTTTAGAGTGGTCCGATGGAGGATGGCATTGCACCGCAGGAGGCCAGCGATAGACTTCAAATCTACCAGGTATGTTGCAAAGTAATCAATGACTTAGAGGGCAAGTTCATCAATGCTGATTTTTACATAATATACGCTTTCGCCATTTATAACTTGTGCGATTTTTTCATAAACGGACAAAAATAGTGGGGGAATTGCACTTTAGGGCTTCATCAACTTTATGTATTTTGAATCATGGGAAAAAAGGGCCAAGCTTGGTGCTTTTATCACATGATATGGCAGGGACCATCTTCCCATGGGTATGGCATTATCATTCATGTTTACACCAGGCTGTGCGTATTTGCATAACTATTGTTTATGTTATGCATATGCACTCAGCCTGGTGTGAACGTGAGTGAGTGGACAATGCCATACCCATCAGAAGATGGTCGCATTTAGCAGGTAATGTTCAGCATTCCACCTGTCCAGCCATAAATTGACCAGCCCCTGACATGTTGGCATGTGGTTTGTTTCCTTCTCATTCATTGTTAAATTTCATATTTGACAGAGTCGATTTGATGAGTTATGGCGTAAGTTCAACACCTACTCAGCTGGTGAGGTACTCTTTGGTTTGCCGGTCACCGAATACCCATTCATCGCAAACTGCAAGAAGGAACTCAACCTGCTGCAGAAACTCTATGGGCTGTACAATGCAGTCATTGATGGAATCAATGGATATGCTGATATCCTCTGGAGTGATGTTGACATTGAGAAGATCAACAATGAGCTGCTGGACTTTCAAAACAGGTGTGGTGCTAATTTCTCATGAGTGAAAAACATTTGATCAACTTTAATTTGTGATGTTTCCTATTTTTCTGAATGGCATCCAGGGATGTAGAAAATTTTGCTTACATGTGGCAAAAATAAAAGTATAGGTAGTTACAAGTGGTGTGTGTGAGTGCACAACGTTTGTGCAAAATGTCTTGATATTTTACTAAAACTAAATTTTCGAAACAGGCAAATTTTAGCTAACAGTCAGTTGTTTTTGTTGGCTGCCAGCTATTTTCTACATCCCTGACATCTCATTGCAGTGTAAATAAAATTCACTTTGAAAGTTCATCATCCAGAAAATGACAAAGTTTTTCCTCTGTCTTAAGCCAATCACAGCGACTTACAATGATCATGTGTCTGTTTCTTTTTTCAAGATGTCGCAAACTTCCTAAAGCCATGAAAGAGTGGCAGGCTTTCTTAGATTTGAAGAAGAAGATAGACGACTTCAATGAGACATGTCCTCTTCTTGAACTGATGGCCAACCCAGCAATGAAAGACAGACACTGGGATAGAATTACACAGGTCACTGGCTACACCTTTGATATCCACTCTGAACAGTTTGCTCTCAAGGATATCACTGAAGCCCCTTTGCTTGATCACAAGGAAGACATTGAGGTGAGCGTAGAGCTTGTATCTACCGGTATGTGTACCGGTATGTCTATCTGTATTTGTCTCTCTATCATTCTAACTGAAGCCCATAATGTTAAAATACGAACATACATTCTGTACCAAATACCAAAAGGCTTTGGTCTTCAAGCTACAATGTTTGATTTTGTATGGTTCTGTGTCTATTATATCTAATGCCATTACAGTATATGAAGCATTCACCCCCACCCCAAGCCATGGTTTTGCCCTGATCCCATTGTTTCATAGGGCAAAGGTGAATCACGACAAGGTAATAGGGTGAAAGGGTTGAGGATATATTGCAAATAATTGTCCTAGAAACATCAATACATGCAGAGCATGTTGAGCAACCCTTGCATAATGTTGACAGGGATGAAGTTAATTTTTAGCTACTATAGACTATAGTCTATAGAAGCTATTGGGATGGGTATCCGTCCGGCGTCCGTCGTCAGTCTGTATGTATGTATGTATGTATGTATGTATGTATGTATGTATGTATGTATGTTGTCCGTTTGTGAGGCGTCCGTCCACTCAAATATCTTGAGAACCGCAGTACTTACTGATTCGATATTTGTTGTGTAGATGAAAAATATGATTTTGAGAAACTATTTTTTTTTAATTTTTTGATATTGTTGAAAATAGGCAAATTAATGCCAAAAAAGGTGTTTTTGGTAAAAAATCTTCTTCTTCATACCGCTGGTCAGACCACTTTGTTATTTGGTATACAGGTCCCTAGGGATAACCCAACTTAGATTTGTTCAAATTGTGATGAAATATGCAAATGTGTATTTTTAAGGAATTTTTTTGTCATTTTGGTCTAATTTGACGTACATTGTATGTAATTCTTGTACTGTATAAACCCTATCAATTCACCCAGAAAAAATAATTATATGATTTTAAATAATTGAATTAATTAGGAAATCATCAAAGCCAAAATAATTTTAGTGTGGAATTATCAGAAAGTACAACTTTTTTTGACAGTTCATAGTGAATTGAGGATTAAAACATGTAAAGGCAACTTTCCTGAATCCCAACTTTGATATATTTTGAACCACCATTTATGTTATCTAAAAGAAATTGCTCATAATAGTTTGTCATGATAAGGGTGGTCAAATAAATAGAGATAGAGAAAGTTCTAATTCCATTTATGGTTGACTTGGTAAGGATAAAATAAGATTACCTTTTGAGGAAAATATAGAGTGGTCAATTAAAAGAGTGGTCAAAGTAATAGGGTTTTTATGGTAAAGCTGGGCTGTAAGATTCCTCATGTGCTATTTATAGCAATTATGCAATCTGTGTAAACAGTACATTGAAAGTGTAACATGATTCCTTATAATGCTTTTGATGACCTTGGACTTCTTAAGTTTCAAACATTTGTCTCTTCAGTGTGCTTTCTCTGAGTACGTACAGTCTCAACTTATTCAACAGAACTTATGTGCTTGGTTAATAGGATGAAAATACTGATATCAAAAGGTAATCAGCTCAAGATTCTTTATAACCTGACAGATATACTGTTTTTTTATGACGTAAATCTTGATTTAAGCAAGTCTTGTTTACTTTAATTAGAATGTAATTAACTCTCGTTTATTTGCTATTATAGACTAATATAGTCTGATGAAATATGCAAATCTGTATTTTTACAGAATTTTTTTCCATTTTTGGTCAGGCCATCCTGAAATGAGCTATCACAGATATCCACCCTCTTCACCAATACATGTGTCACAAAAGGTTATTCTCTACATAATACAGCAGAGCTCTGTCAACTGTTGAGTCGCTTGTTTTTTCAAAACCGCTGGTCAGACAGCTTTAATATTTGGTTTACAGGTCCCTAGGATGACCTTAGTGAGATAATTTCATACAGTCAGGAAATACTTAATTTTGTATCCATGTCTATAGTAGCTTCAGGGACTTTGGCCCTATGTTTGTTTCTAGTGGTAAAAATAAAAGTACGGTATACCCTTAGGTGGTTATAGGTAGTGTGTGAGCATATGAAATTTTTTACAAATTGGTCTGCTTTTCTTCCAAACTATTCATTTTCACAGCAGGCAAATTTTTAACCTGACAGCGGGTTGTTTTTGCCGGCTGCCAGCTATTTCCTACATCCCCCTGGTTAATGAAATTTCACTAATGGGTAGCAAGTAATTAGACAATCCACAAATTCATGTTTTTTTTGCATATTTTGCAGGATATCTGCATATCTGCTGTGAAGGAAAAGGACATTGAAGCCAAGTTGGCACAGGTGGTAGCTGAATGGAATGCGCATGACCTCCACTTTGCCCAGTTCAAGAGCCGTGGTGAGCTATTGCTGAAAGGGGCTGAGACATCGGAAACGGTAGCTCTGATGGAAGACAGTTTAATGGTTCTTGGATCACTGCTGAGTAACAGGTCAGTTATTTTCAAGAGAATCTGAAATTTGACTCTTATTTTTGAAGACAGGGACTCTCCAGAGACAAACAGGGATTTAAACCTTAATTGTCATCCATGCATAATATTGCCTTCTTATATTAAACAAGTGCAGCAAGGATAGTAAGCAGATGCAGCTAATCATAATATCTATTAAGTAAACACCATAGCACAGAAACTGAACCTTTGAAATTGTGGAGATCAAGCATCCAAATCTTTTTCTTGAGAAACAAAAAAAGAATAATTTTTAACCTTTCATTACCGGTTACCGAAGGAGAAATACTCCATGAAAAGATTTCTTTGAAAGGCACTATCCAAAGTTCAATTAAATAATTTATATTTATTGAAGGATTTCAAGAAGTTAAATTCACACCATTTCATTGACTTCCTGTTTCACATACTAGGTACAATGCCCCCTTCAAGAAAGACATCCAGACCTGGGTACAAAAGCTATCCAACACGTCTGACATAATTGAGAACTGGCTTGTAGTTCAGAACCTTTGGGTGTACCTTGAAGCTGTCTTTGTAGGTGGAGATATTGCCAAGCAGCTACCAAAGGTAAGGACATTGCCAGAAAATTCATGTCTTGTCATGACCTGGCTTCCTTTAGTCTCCTCTACTTGTTCAAGTAATATCACAAGATCATAGAGCTCAGTTATTTCCTTAATTCTTATGAAATGTGTCTGCCTGTGTGATATTGAATGGAAAGTCTATGAAACTTGTGAACTTCAAAAACTAATGAACTTGGAATTTTTTTTATTTTGTTAATGGAATCCAGTGCTATTTAATCATGGTTGCAACCAAGTAATTTGAGGATTGCTTTAAATTACTCAAAGCTATATTTTGCAGTTGTGACAAATATTTTGTTTTCACTTGGGATTTCGGTCCAACCCTACTATTTACACAAGTGTTGTCAACTTTTGTTTTACATAGCTTTGTAAGTACAACAGTTGAATGACAATAATAATACAAAACAATATTTACACCTACAGGAAGCTAAGAGATTTTCCAACATTGACAAATCTTGGGTGAAGATAATGCAGCGTGCACATGAACAAACCAATGTGGTCCAGTGTTGTGTTGGTGATGAAACCATGGGACAGCTGCTGCCTCATCTCCTTGAGCAACTTGAACTGTGTCAGAAATCACTCACAGGGTAAGTTAACGTTATTCCTTTGTTTTCTGTTGCTGAATCATGCATTTGCCCTTCTTCAAAAGATCAGGGATGATTTGATTCTAGCTGAAGATTTTCAGTTTCTTAATTTCTTTTATCACTTGTTTATTTGTAATGAACCAGATAATGTCATCCATAATTCATGATTTAATTCTGTTTGTCCGACCTTAGTCAGAACACGAGTGTAAAACCTAACATTGTTCACCTGGAGCTGATTGTCTATTGAAATACGACCACTCACCAGAAGAAAATGCATGATCACTTGAGTGGTAACCCTTGCACTGAAAGTGCCACCTAACAAACTAGAGTAAATAGAATCAACCAATAAAATACTGGTCGGCAAAAAACTTAATGATATAAATTCCTTCATTTACTTATACAGTTACCTGGAAAAGAAGAGATTGGTCTTTCCAAGATTCTTCTTTGTTTCTGATCCTGCTCTGCTGGAAATTCTTGGTCAAGCGAGTGACTCCCATACCATTCAGGTAGTATTCTTGACATTCTAAAGCGAAAAAATTCGTCGGTATTGTAATGTAATTTCAAAAAGAAAGGAACAGTTTGTGAAATAATATAGACCTGTGAGTTGATTGAAATTATTGTATCAGGTAAATGAAAATGCTGAAGACATACATGTAGCATATTAAACTATTCACTCAAAGTGAATGATCACAAAAGACATTGTACAAGACTTTCATTGAAATTTTCTGTCAGGGTATTGCTGAAATTCCCAACATTCACAAAACTAAGCCTGTAAAAAACTTTATATACTCCGTAAGATTCAAAATGAGCTGCTATAAGTGGTACGTAGGCTAAAAGAGTATTGTAAAAGTTTGAGAGTTCGAATATCTGTCCCTGAGGTGATTTCTACCTCCATTTATTTAAAGGAGTGTTACTCTTAGTGACTTTGTTTTGACTGAGCTGCTGTAACACCCTTCACTTTCAGTCTCATTTACTGGGTGTGTTTGAGAATGTCAATGAAGTGGAGTTCCATGAGAAGGACTATGACAGGATTCTATCAGTCATATCAAGAGAAGGAGAAACCATACCAGTGAGTACACTTTCTGCTGTTATTTGGCGTTAGTTTGTTTCAAATTTGACTATTTCATTTGAAGTCCATATGAAAGATTGATTTGAGTGAGTGGCAGATACAAACAAGCTAAGAGCAAGGGATTAAGCTGATTCCAAAAAATTAAGTCTTACAAAAATGCAACCTCTACTGCATCTGAAGTAAAAATAATGAGACCACATCATTTACGGTTTGCTCACTGTACTCACTGAATAAATATTAGAGTGTGTGTCTGTGGGAGGGGGGGGGGAGGTGTCTGTCTGTCTGTGTATCTGTGACCAAGAAAACTTCTGGAAGTATAAACCTTAACAGTAACATACACTTTACAACAACCATTATTGTAAGTGTGTAATTGACATTCAAAAAAATCTTATTTGAACAAGTGACTGACAGTGGTTGGAATGATAGTTCATCAAATATTTAGCTATTCACCCCATTTCCCCTGTAAAAGGTCCACATTCACCATTGATAATGTATACGTTTTGGGCAAAACCATGGTAGTGAAAGTTTAAACCTGCTTTTGACCAGCAAGTACAGGACATAACCTCAAAGACGAAAGAGGATTGATAAATATTACAGGCCTCAGTGTTTTTACTGTTATCGTTGACTTATAAGAATATAGAGGTCCAAAGCATTCCATACACCATTGGTAGAAAAAAGATCTTGGTTTTTAATTGCACCAATCTTTGTACTTTGCAGTTGGAGAATGCTGTGATTGCAAAAGGCAATGTTGAAACCTGGCTGGGAGAATTGTTGAATGAGCAACAGAAGAGTTTACATGGTGTTATCAAACAAGCTTCTAGAGCCATCAATGATTCTTCATTTGAACTGCTTGGCTTCCTAAATTCATATCCTGCCCAGGTGAGTTTAAGGCACTTGTTTTGCTGCGTCAAAAAATTATGGCAAGAGCATTCAAAAGAATGTCCTGTCAAACAGATTAACAGAGTGCCTTGACTTAACCAGGTGCTTTACATTTGAATTGATTTTTTGGGTGGTATGAAAGGGGAGTGTCAAAATTTACTAGACGACAAGTCACATTATGTCTTACACTCAGTAAGAAATCAATGGGAAGTGAAATTAAAGTATTCCTGTATATAGTTTGTACCTTTCTTCTAGTTCAACATAATGAATAACAAGCATGTTATAAGAGTCACATCCAGCTATAGCTAAGCATCATAACATTGTCATTGATATGCTGTTACCGGGAATGTTATCCAATATATGTGCAGCACTGTATGCTGCAACTTTCAGTGTCTCTTCACTGTTTTGTTGTAAACAGGTTGGACTGCTTGGCATTCAAATGCTGTGGACCAGAGATGGTGAGGAGGCCCTGAGCAATGCCAGATATGACAAGAAGATCATGTCAGTGACAAATGCCAAGTTTTTAGACATTTTGATGAGACTGATTGAACAGACCACCCATGATCTGACCAAGTTTGAACGTGTCAAGTATGAGACCCTTGTGACCATTCATGTTCATCAGAGAGACATCTTTGATGATTTGGTGAGTAATGAAATGTTATACACACCATTCACAATGTGTGATGATCAACTTTCTAGGGATTAGTGTCACCTTGGGAGTATATCATACAACGATTGGAGGTTGTATTATATAATTTGTGGAGTACAAAGTTTGGTTTTCTTTCTATACGGAAACATCCGGTCTATAAATAGTTTCTAAAAACTAAATGACATAGTTTTGAGTGGTGTTACTCAAAAGTGAAAAAACTTAAACTTTTGCTTAATTTTTCCACAAGCAAACCTTGCTAAATACTGTAGAAGTTTGAGAGTCTGAATGTCTGTCCCTGAGGCACAATGCCCACCTTAAAATGAGATTTAGTGTATACTGAGGTGTCAAGTTGTAAACTTTGGCAAAATTCATGAATGTGCTGGACCTGGTGAAATGAATCAAGGCAGCAGTAAACGATTGTTTGATACCCTGCTTTTCAGCAATTTTATTTCAAGTATCAATAATACAATAGCAACCAAATTTACTTGAACTCAACTCCCTAAGAACGATGGTCTTCCACATTGAACACCTTCCTGGCAAATTTCAAACAACACAATCTTAGTTTAAAGGTTACAGACTGAATGATGAAATAAATAATAATTTTATCAAACTTCAATTTCTCTTTTCTAGGTTTGTATGCACACTATAATTTTGTCAACCTTTGATTTGTTTTCTAGGTTCGTATGCACATTAAGACTCCAAATGATTTTGAATGGCTGAAGCAAGCCAGGTTTTATTTCAAAGAAGACACTGACCACTGTATTGTGTCCATCACTGATGTAGACTTCATCTATCAGAATGAATTCCTTGGCTGTACTGATCGTCTGGTAATTACTCCATTAACTGACAGGTAAGCATCCTGTATTCTGATCATTATTTCAAGTTAACTAACTGTATTCATAACTCTTTAATTGACATTCACATACCCAACTCTTGAATTACTTTCACTTTTCATAAAGTATCCAGTTTTGGTAGAAATTACTGTCCATGTGCAGCATGTTCATTTTTAGCCGGATGCCGGCCAAATTGACCGGCTACTTTCGTATTTTGGCCGGCTACTTTTCAGCACTGTTTCGCTCTCTGGCCCGGAAATTCTGGTTTTGATAACAATAATTAGATTTTTTTGGTGGTCTTGCAAGCCGCAGATAATATTTCAGAAGTGCCGATGTGGCTATATGTAGTCTAGCAATTTACGCGGTGAACTTGTTGCTATCACTGTAGTACCGCGATCAGCGAACGTGTTGTACTGTACACCGTGACTGGGAATCGCTCTCGAGGTCAACCTCGCTCGCCTGATCACAGCCCGAATTATTCCGACGTTCACATCGGGTATAGCCGAAAATTGGACTAACATACAATATTACGTTATGCCCGCGAATAGCCAACCATTTCCGAATGAAGCTGACTTTTGTTTCGCTCGAACGCGGAAGAGAAAGTCGACGCTCGAGAGCTTTGGTTTTCTGCGTAAGAGTAGGGCCTAGTCTGATGGGTTTGGTAGGTTTTTGATCAAATCTACAGCGACCACAAGTTACTGAGTCTCATTTTTCATACTTTCGAAACGCCACGTCAATCTATCCATGGTCGATCACGATGTCAACTCAAGTCGATCGACATCGCGTTTTGTTGAGGGGCCGTGGTTGTGTGCATCGCGGAAGAGAAAGTCGACACTCGAAAACTTTGATTTTCTGACTTTGTCTGTTGGTTTTGGGAGGTTTAGATCAAATCTAAGTAAACAAAAAATTACTTGGTCTCACTTTTCGTACTTTTGAAATGCTACGTCGATCACAGTGTCAAATTTCAGGTCGACCGATATCGCGTTGTGTGTACTGTGTTACAATTGACTACCCGTGCTTTGTACACACACGGTGTAGTACAGGCTGGCGTTCAGTGTCGTTAGTTTGAGGTTTTATCAAACATGAACACTGAAATTTAGCTCTCTTTTTCAATTATATTCAACATCAGCAAAAAATCAATAATCAGCTCGCGGATTCGTTTTATTGTGAAATTAGTACAGTGAATTAAAATCACTGAAAATTGTGTTCCTATAATTCATTGAATTGAATAAACTCTTTGATTTTACTGTATCTTCAATCAAGTTTATTTAAATCAGTAAAACACTTTCTACAGCCAGGCTGGTCAGGATTCTAGCGGATCGTTATCTGGGTTGTGAAAACCCTAGGCCCCATTCTATGATGTATTTCAAAATGTTTGTTCAAGTCATGAGCTAAACATAATTCTACGTAACAGTCTGGTGAAATTTTGCTATTATCCATGTCAACTGAATGCAGTTGACAGGCCCGAGTGATATCAAATTAATTTTTCTGACTTTTTTAAACTTTATCCCTTGAAAACATGTTGTAATTGGCAATGATAATGATTATTCTGTATCCTGAAATGGTCTTTAATACTGTACAAGAATGCATAAAATTACTCAAAAATGTCTTCAAAATTTAAAAATTTCTTGCCCACACACAGGGTCGGGGACCCCGTCCCTGAAACCCTCTCCCCCTTTGTGTATGTTGAAATAGCCTTTCATACACTTGTATAAGAATGCATGAAATTGCTCAGAAATGTCTTCAAATTTAAAAATAATCCTTAACACTCTCATGCTGAAATGGTCTTTCCATACAGTACAATAATGCATGAAATTACTCCAAAATGCCTTCAAATTTTAAAAATTTCTTGCACACAGGAAACCCTCCCCCTGTGTGTGTGTTGGAATAGCCTTTTATACACTGTATAAGAATGCATGAAATTGCTCAGAACTGTCCCCCCCCCCCCCCCCAGGGATTCTGGTTGCACACAGAAGCTAACCGCCTACTTTTCTGAATTTTCCGCCTACTTCAAAAATTTTTGAGAACCCTGATGTGTGTTGCACAACGATGAAATTGGAACACACCTGTGTCTTCATGAAAGCTCTCTTCATTCATGGTGTGTGTGTGTGTTGAAGTAGAATATTAGTTGAGGTCATCTAGCCCTCACTGTGCTGCAGCCTATTTCAGAAAGTTAAGAAATTCTTTGGGTTAACGTAAAAATTTCCAGAAATTCTTTACTTCAGCTATTTGTCAGTGTTTGCAGTTTGTGAATATTTAGAGGAGAACAGGAGAAAAACTGCTTGTTTTTCCAATTTTGATTATTTCACAACAGATGTTACATCACCTTGGCACAAGCCCTTGGAATGAGTATGGGTGGTGCCCCAGCTGGACCAGCCGGTACTGGCAAGACAGAGACTACCAAAGACATGGGCAAGGCTTTAGGGAAATATGTGGTTGTCTTCAATTGCTCTGATCAGATGGATTTCCGTGGTCTTGGACGTATCTACAAAGGTAGGTGTACAACATTGATGGAAACACATATTTAACAAACTGGCGCTTTCTTTAATATTAGTCATTAAAAGTGTTTTCTGTTGGTTCATACAGTAAATCTTTCTTTGAGTTTATTGTTATGTGTTATAATACCTTGTCTGGATAAACATCAAAAGTTTGAGTTCTAATACTAAGTCTATTATCTGAAGGAGAAAAATTTGAAACTATTCTATTGATAAATTCACATAGAATTTTTCACTTTTATGTTATTTATTGTAATGCCAACTCTCTGTGGATCAGAACACATTTGAATATCTGATATTGCAAATAAAAAATGCCAGTGATTATTTGAATAATCCATTATATGACTGTCTTTTTTTCATAGGTCTTGCCCAATCCGGTAGCTGGGGCTGTTTTGATGAATTCAACCGTATTGAACTGCCTGTACTGTCAGTGGCTGCCCAGCAGATTGCCATTGTACTGACTGCTAAGAAAGAGAGAAAAACTGAGTTCATCTTCACTGATGGTGATGTTGTTGATCTCAATCCTGAGTTTGGTCTCTTCATCACAATGGTAGGTGGTTCCACTGATGTTTGAAATATTAACAGTATCATAAAAATTGTCACTTTCATGACTTCATTCCATCGTAATTCTGCATTACTTCTGCATGAATGTGTATGTTGTGGCAATTAAGATTCAACCACTTGTCTTTGCTCTTTACAAAAACAGCATAAAACGGAAAACTTTGGTAATAATCTTGATTTGTAACTGCAGTATGTGGTTTGTTTTGCTCTGTTGTAAGGGGTAATGAAGTTGAATATTGTTAACAGTTAAAAAAAGCATTTTTGCCTTTTCTTGTCGACAACAGAAAGTGAATGGTCTGTAAACAAAAGTCAAAAAGTCAAAAACAAAACAGCCAGTAATATCCTGTACATGACATTTGTAATATATATGGCTACTTTTAAAATATTCAAAAATATCTGCATAGCTATCACAATATATAGTCCACGAACTACTTTGAAGGTAGTGGTTTGTGGTAAAATTTATCAGGGTTCCCAAGTCATGTTACTGTGGTTTCTCAGTCTTGTCACTGGGGTTCCCAAGGTATATCAATGCAATCATATCAGAGGACATCAGAAATGGTACTAGAGTTCCCAAACTCACTAGCGATATGTATGTTCCTAAACCTTAGCAGATGCGTGGCTAAGGGATAGGTGTATAGGTCGGCTACAAACCCTCAGACTGGTAAAATGTTACATTGAAATCATGTGGTATTGTTTGTCTGAACAAAATGACTGCAGCGGAAACAGTAAATGATATAGTAATGATTCCAATGTCTAAATTATCAATGGAAAACTGTGCAGAATATGGTTCAGTAACAGTACTAGTTGTGTTTTTCACCATTCCTTGTTCATAGAATCCTGGCTATGCTGGGCGTCAGGAATTGCCAGAAAACTTAAAGATTCAGTTCCGTACTGTTGCTATGATGGTGCCAGACAGACAGATCATTATGAGAGTCAAGCTGGCTAGTTGTGGTTTCCAAGACAACGTCATCCTAGCTCAGAAATTCTACACCCTGTACAAACTTTGTGAGGAACAGTTGACCAAACAGGTAGGGATGTACAGTACATGAATGTGGAACATGACATGAATATATAGTTTGCATTCAAAGTTTTGACACCAGAACAATTTACTTCATGACTTTCCTCATCGCATGCAACTCAGAGTCAATTTAGAAATTCTGGAAATATCTTTACATGTAAGTCCTATACCTGTTAATGCAACATGTAACTTTTGTCAGTGAAAGATATTCTCTTTAGTCAGTAATCCCTTACGAAAAATGTTCTATAGAATTCAAAAGAGTTCTATGGAATCTTGTTTTTCCGTAGAGTTCTATAGAAAATTGGGGCCAAAAGTCTATAAACTTATATGAAACTTCTATTGATAGCTATAGAATATCTATAATCTATAGAACTCTGTAGAGGTCTATAGAGTCTTTCGTAAGGGATGAACAAGTTTACTCAGAGTATATACTGCTTCTGGTTTTGAAATACGATATCATAGTTGTCAATAAAATATATCTTTATACAGTGATATCACTCATTGTAGCTAACATGGTACAGAAACTCTTTCAACCTAGAAATTCTGTTAATTTCCTTGCACGTACATGTACATGTATTTGGTCACTGATGGAAGTGACTTTTAGGAATCTATTTTATTAACCCAGCAATTTGTACTTCTTTTCAGGTGCATTATGATTTTGGTCTGAGGAATATTCTCTCTGTGCTCCGTACTCTTGGAGCACAAAAACGTGCCAGACCTGAAGACACTGAAAGTACAATTGTGATGAGAGTATTACGTGATATGAACCTGTCCAAATTGGTAAGTTAGCTCCAGTAATTCAAGTACATGTAAGAGATGTGTTTCTCACACTTGATGATTGTCTTGAATCAGTCAGTGACAGGAACTGGTCATGTTGGCTTTGGAGCAATTGGAACTGAAAAATGATGGAAATATTTCACTTGAAGAGAGCTAGTCCTCATTTAACTTCTGGTGAGGCACATATGGTTTATTTGACTGGAGGTGTCGCCATTAGTGGAATGGTAGTCCAGAATATATTTTGGCATGTGCCTTATAAAACTGTCAAGCAAAGCTATCCATCATGGAGTATCGTGTCGTGTTTCTTCTTGGTAGGTCTTATGACGACGATTCAATTGCTAAATTCTCCCACTTCAAAATGTCTTAATTTGTTTACACAGAACTGTCCATTTGGTATTTGCTGCTTCAACAGTCAATAATACATTTGTGACTTATATTGTAGGTGGATGAAGATGAACCTCTGTTCCTCAGCTTGATCAGTGATTTGTTCCCAGGTATCACCCTTGATAGTGCTACCTATGATGAACTACAAACTGCAATCTCATACCAAGTGGAACAGGCAGGACTTGTCAACCACCCGGCATGGAATCTAAAACTTGTTCAGGTTGGCAGAATCATTATGTCTAAAGTGACTTAATGTGCTAGTGTGTGTGTGTGTGTGTGTGTGCGTGTGTAATGTGAGCATTGACTTTGGTTTGGAGATTAGATTTATCTATTTATTGATTGACTGATTTTATATTAGGACAATAAATAAGTTTTGGAATTACGGTGTTTTGCACTTCTTTCATTCAAGATAGGGCTTTGGAATCTTCATCACATCTTCAAAGGAATTTAAAATTACATAATGTTCAAGGAGCAATAGATAATTAAAAATGTGAATGACAAACGAGAGTCGTGCTGTAACAGCAGGGGTAACCGCTATTTTGATCATGGTTACGCTATGGAAACAGTGTTTATGAAAAAATACTCAGCTCCCATTCAGATTTTGTGTTTGATTGTTTATTATTCAACCTATTTCAGCAACAACTTTGCTTTGGATAATTTCGAGTGATAATTTCATTATCTGATTTATTAAATAGGTTGAATAACAAACAATCAAACGCAAAATCCGAATGGGAACTGAGTATTTTTCATAAATGCTCTTTCCATTGCGTATGCATTTTGACAGTATTTGTTAAGGAGAGGGAGATAGTATTATGTCAAGCCCAGCAACTTTTCTTTACTGGCACATGTTTTGATTGTTTATGTCTCCATGCCAATATAATGACTTTTCACATCATTTAGCTGTATGAAACCCAGCGTGTACGTCACGGTATGATGACACTGGGACCCAGTGGTGCTGGCAAGACTTGCTGCATACACGTGCTGATGAAAGCCATGGGTGACTGTGGAGATCCTCACAAAGAAATGAGAATGAACCCTAAGGCTATCAGTGCACCACAGATGTTTGGTAGGCTAGATGTGGCCACCAATGATTGGACTGATGGCATCTTCTCTACATTGTGGAGGAAGACACTCAAAGCAAAGAAAGGTGAGCTGCCTATATACTTTTTCAGTATATCGTTGAGACTAGAAAAAAATGATTTTTTTATTCACTATTGTTGATTTTCTTGTTTTGTTAACATTATGTGGTTATACTTTTGTAATGTTTGAGTACCTCTCCTACAGCTATTTGACTTTGGATGACTTCTGACCTCAACTAATCAGTACAGAGCACATAAAAGGAAAGTCTACACCATATAACTACACACCAGATGTTGAGTATTTTACTATGTTGAAACAATGTACAAAGTAGAAATGTATATGCATGTAACTTTGTTTCAAATTGGTATCTTTACCTCAAAACAAATATTTGTCAGTCCTTTGATAAAGACAAGTAAACATAATAAATTTCTATCAGGTGAACACACATGGCTGGTACTTGATGGCCCAGTGGATGCAATTTGGATTGAGAACTTGAACAGTGTTCTTGACGACAACAAGACTCTGACCCTGGCCAATGGTGATCGTATCCCCATGGCACCGAACTGTAAGATTGTCTTTGAAGTACACAACATTGACAATGCCTCTCCCGCTACTGTGTCTCGTAATGGTATGGTCTTTATGAGCTCATCAGTGCTGGACTGGAGACCCATACTAGGGGTGAGATAGTCATTCAGATCTTGTAACTGCCATTTATGCTCATGTTGGTCTCAGCTCATTTGATAAATACAGCTAAGTGGTAGTTGCTTGTCCGGCGTATCATATGTTGAAAAGAGTGAATTAATGAGACAAACAGTGTAGATGATGCTTGTCATGAATTCAGGGGCTTTTGATTATATTTTTGACTTTTTTATTTTTGATGTAGACCATAATTTCAACTTCTACATTGTACTCCCTACAGCATTTTGTATTCAGATTGTTAACTGAGCCTGTACATGTGTTGACTGCATTTGTTATTGTTGACAAGTGAATTCTGGTCTGGACTAGAATTAACCCTTAAAACGCCATGCCCGTATATATCCGTACACGCCCAACTCACGCTCAGCGCCATGCACGGATATATCCGTACACGGCCTGAGGTTCGCTCAGGCAAAGTTTGGAACTTGATTTCCCGCGTTTAACAGGTCACCTGACAAATAAATCCATTCCTTACCCTTTGAACCCACTTCAGGTCCATATAAGGACTAAAATAATGACATCATCAGTTGTAGCTACGGCAATTTCCAGTAATTTGAGCGACCTTTCGAGGAAATCGGGTCGACTATTTTTACCGTGAATATCTAATCAGATCTGGTCGCTGACTTCGCCGAAGTGAGAGACATTCTGAACGCTTTTTCCTGCTGTACATCCTAAAGACGATCGTTTTGTGACAAGTTATTGGCCATTTCTTTATAGAAATGACATATTTTCGTATTTTTTGAGGATAATCTCTGAGAAAATGAAGACTTTTTTTGATCGGCCGAACGTGATTTTGAAGTTGAACAGCGGCTTGAATGGCGTCACCACGGAGCATCGCATTGACCAGCCTCTCTGAAAGCTCAAGTTTGAGTATGTCAGTTCAGTTTTCTGGGCCGAAAACACTAATGATGAAGAAATTTGAAAGGATTTTCACGAAATCTTAATTTAATATGTGACTTTGGAGCGATCAGGTCTGTTTATGTCAAGTAAACTTTGGTATCGCGGCATTCTTCACCGTGTATCGAGACGGCCAAGATGGCCGCCGATCACGGGTTTGTGTGTACAAAACGTACAACACGGCACGTTCCGAACTGTTGATCTCGCGTCATATTCCTACGTCTATAACATATTCTTTTGTCGAAATATACCCGATATGTAATTATTTATATCATATCTATTGGTTTCTGTTCATTTACTGGCGAATTATGTTGCGTGCTCGTCAAAATACGTGATCAAACTTTCATATGTGTTCACATTGACTGTCATGATTTACGGAGACGTCGCGATCAAACGTCAGGGCCAGTACGGTTATCGAAAGCGTTCAGAGGCGAATGTCGTTCTTATTGTACCTCAAACTTATTTTATTTAGTTCTTGAATCAAATTTATTTTTTCAGAAGTTCAGGTAGTGCGTTTTTGTGGTGAAATTTTTCGTCGTTTGCCAATCACAGGGTAGCTAATAAAGTAGCTGAATACAGGCTCTGATTTGAATTGCCTTGTAAGATGGCAGCTTGTTCATGATATCAATCAAATTAGTTGTTTGTGTTTACTTGCAATGCCAAAATCTTTCAAACATATCCTCTCTAACTTTAATGGCAACATTCATTCCAAAACAACAACAATTGAATTATATCTGATAGCAATCAGAATCCAAATAAAAAAAATAAAAACAAAGATTTTTCCTGGTTACATGGTTTCACCGTTCGATGCAGAAAGAAATACACAAACAAACAAACAAACAAACAAATAAATAAATAAACGACAAATGAATATAAGATGTTTACGAAATTCAATCATGTTGCTGATTAAAATTGTGTCTTGAGCTATATTTCACTTGTGTTATATGCTTTTGTGTAGCTGTGTTGAAGGGTATGTGGTATTTGTATTATTGACAAATATCAACAAGTGTTTGTTTGTTTATTATTTACATTTGATAAGTTTCGCTGCTGAAAATTTTCACCAAAATATGTGTCTTTTCATGACATTTAAAATGTGTAAAAGTTTGCAGGTTTTTGGACTATAAGATCTGTTTTTAGAGTCTTTTATTCATTTTCAATACATTTTGAACCAAAAATGTGCATTTTAAGCCCATTTTCCCACCCCCCATTTGCTAAACCAAACATGGAAAGACTTCTCGAAGCTTCTCCATTTCCTGATCTTTGAAATTCATAGTGGTTTGGCTGGGCTTCCAATCACAGGAAACACACTGTACCTGTCTAAAAGAAGTGTAACATGTCAAGTTTATTGGTTCAAAAAGTTCTTGGCATGGGAGGCTATATTGCATGAAAGTCTATGGCGTCTTAAGGGTTAAGATGTGAACACAACAGTGCATTATTAATATATAGATGGCATTAGATGCTATATGTTGACCAGCTGAATAGTTGATGTTTCAACATGATTTTGGTAGTAGAACAAGTACTTGCAGTTTACCAAATAAAAAGAGAAGCACTTTGTATCACTGGAACACTCTCCATTATCTATGATAGATTATGAAAATATTGCAGCGATTCTAGAAGCTGTATTCTCAGAGAGGATTTGCTATCTACACTTGATGGGTTTAGTGCTAAACCTTATCTTTTAGTATAAAATTCCACTTTTCTTGGCTTCAAACTCTGTTTGAGAATGTTCCCTATAGCATCTCATCGCATATGGTGAAGATAAAGTGTAGATAATGTTACCATTGCAGGGTTGGCTTCTGAGTCGTGCAGCCCAGGAAGGCGATATCCTGCAGAGCTTATATGATAAAGTCTTTGAAGACTTGTACAACTTTATCATCGTATCACTCAGTGCCAAAATGGTGCTTCTACAATGTAACTACATCAGACAGGTAAACAGAAAAAGACTGTCCAATAATTTGCCTGCAACAAGGATCTTGTGGCAGATCCATGGAATTGTAAACATGCTCACGTGTGAAATGCTATGTAAGCTGTGACTGAATCAGAAGTACTGAGTGTACAGCACAGCACTAAAGACACATCAAAATCAGTGTAAGGTTGTTGAGCCCATACATACTGGGAAATTGATTGAAAGAGATAAAAGACTTGTCCTCCAGAGGGCGCTGCACTATATGGGTCAGGTTTAGTGAATGTTAATCCTGGAAATTGCACTTGGCATACTTATTGCATGAAGCTGATTTTGCATCCGTACTTTGTACACAGTCTCTTGACTTGCTGGAAGGGTTAATCCCTAGAAAGGAAGAATCTGGAACCTTACCAGCCAGTCATCTTGAAAAGTTGTTCATCTTTGCACTGATGTGGAGTCTGGGTGCAGTGCTAGAGTTGGATGACAGGGCCAAAATGGAGGAGTTCTTGATGGAACATGAGAGCTGTCTAGATCTGCCAAAGATACCTGCAGACAGTGGTTTCACCATATTTGAATTTGTTGTGACTGCAAACGGTACGTATATTCTTATATGTAGAAATAAGAAGGACACTATGGAAAATGCGTAAATTGTAGACTCATACAGTCTGGGAGAACATGTATACAGTAGTTTCCTACTAATATTCTCTAGAAACTCACTGACCATTTTATCGTTATTTTCAGAATTTTGATGCATAATTTCAGGAAGCAAACATTTTCTCTGTTCAAGCTTGATGTTGTCACTATACTTGCTAGTGGTTTAATTGCAGATTTATAAATTTATTGCATGCGGATTTGTAAATTTATAAATGTGGGTATTTTGCACCACAGGTGAATGGGAGCATTGGTCCAACAGAGTGCAGGAGTACATCTACCCACCCGATTCTGTTCCTGAATATTCCAGTATTTTGGTGCCGAATGTGGACAATGTCAGAACCAACTTCCTCATTGACACTATCGCAATGCAGAGCAAAGTATGTGCACTGTTTTCCCATTTTCCCCTCACCTACTCCAGTAATTATTGTTGGACATTGGAATATCCAGATTGTCCATAATACATTACATCTTACTGACAGATGGTGGGATATAGATCGGGACTGTATTCTGGAGATGTGAAAAGACATTGAAAACATAGATCTCTATAAAGCATAATGCCAATATTCCCCCATTGTTTCCAGTCAACTGCTCCAGCATAGCATGTAAAATTGAAGAATTTGAGCATCCACTGAATTCAGCACACTATCTGTGGTGAAATAACCAGGGATATGTGCTCAGTTTCAGAGGCACAGCTGTGATTGAGAGTTGATTAAGTTAATTTGCTATCAAGTTTCCAGTATTCACTAACATATCATACTCAGTGGATGCAATCAGGAGAAAAAAGACAGCTCTGGGTATTTATTTAGTTAGATGTACACATTTTTTAATTAATATAGGTATGTTCTTAATTATCTGTCTCATCATATTATCAAACCACATTGTACTAAATATTCTCCACAAACTCCTGGATCATTTCATCATGAATCTGATATATATCCTCTCATATTTCAACTATGTATCCTGTCCTATTTTTTGATTATTATTGAACAAAATTCTGCTAGTAGTCTTCATGAACACTTTATGTTTAGTTGTACAGTGAGGCTATCACTGCCAATGTACCGGTACAAGATGTACCGATATAGAGGGGAGAAATGATAAAGTGTGTAATTAATATATTCATGTACTTTCAAGGCTGTGTTGCTGATTGGAGAACAAGGTACGGCCAAGACTGTCATGATTAAAGGCTATATGCTGAAATATGATCCCGATGTCCACATGAGTAAGAGTTTCAACTTCTCTTCTGCAAGTACCCCAATGATGTTCCAGGTAAGAATAGCAAATTTCTATACAAAATCTACATGACTATTAGAGCAAACAGGGAACATGTACCTTGATTGCAGATAGCATGATGGTGATAGGTGTGGCTTTTAGAATGTGCCTCAGGGACAGATATCCAGACTCTCAAAGTTGTACAATTCTTTTCTCATCTACCATTTTTTGGGGCACTCCTGTTAAAGTTGTTGTTTCACTGTCTCAGTTACGCAAAAATCGAACGTTTTACTTATCCCATAAAGTTAATATAGGGATGTTAGACCCATGAAAGAAAAACAAATGTTAAAACACCATACTGTCCATTGATGGTAATTAGAAGACTTCCACTTTTCAGAAACAAGAATGATGCAGTTTAGTTGTGTGTCAGGTTGTAATAATCTCATTTATGTAAATTCATGCTGTATATCATTTAAAGAAAAAGTTTATATCATGATTTCTTTTGTCTTTTATCAGCGTACAATAGAAAGTTATGTAGACAAGCGAATGGGCAGTACCTATGGTCCTCCTGCTGGCAGGAAGATGTCTGTCTTTATTGATGATGTCAACATGCCTATTATCAATGAATGGGGTGATCAGGTAAAATACATGTATATACTCTGAATTGTTTGATGTAGTCATCTTGAAAGAGGGTGGAGGGGCCATTTTACCTGGTGGCTTTATTCCATTGTGTATTCTAGCATATATAAATTTCTTGCAATTCCCTTCATCAAAAGTTCCAACTGTCAAGTTCGGTTTTCCTTGCCTAATGTTGAAATTCCCATCGGAAGTTAGAGATCACTTTACAATAGAAACTGAAATGCAATGAAGAAACCAAAAGGAATGGTAAAAGGACAAAGTTGAAACTGACATAAGTGCCTTTGAACCTAACATTGTTTGGTAGTATTGTATATAAATTTATAACATACTTTTTCCAGACATACAAATAGTTGTAATGCAATAAAACACGATACAATACAATACAGTACAATACAATCATGATACAATGTCATACAATAAAATACCATACAATACAATTCAAGAGAATATAATACAATGCAATACAATACAAGACAGTACAACTCAATACAAGACAATGCAATAGAGCACAGCACAGCATATAGGACAACACAGTTCAGATCAGTGCAGTACTGTACTGTACAGTGCAGTGTAGTACAGTACAGTACAGTACAGTTCAGTACAATACATAAGACGCATCAATAATAGCAGAAGTGTTATCATTTTGCCACAGGTAACCAATGAAATAGTGAGACAGATGATGGAGATGAATGGTATGTACAGTGTGGACAAGCCAGGTGACTTCACCAACATTGTAGACATTCAGTTCCTGGCTGCCATGATACACCCTGGAGGAGGTAGAAATGATATACCAGAGAGACTGAAGAGACAGTTTAATGTCTTCAACTGTACCCTTCCTTCCAATGCTTCCATTGACAAAATATTTGGTAGGTCTTGGACATTTTCACATAGTAGTGTGATGTTTTCAGATGAATGCCTGTAACTTCATTCTGCACTTTATGTTATGAAGAAATCCTCTTTGAAACTTCAAGTATATCTTGATTTGACAAGTTTCAGCAAATGCTACATGACCAATTGTAGGGTCAGTCCAGTCCACCTACCAGGCACGAGTCATTTTACATGTAACTTCTCTGCCATTGACACAAACAATCATTTAAATTATTCTTTCTAAAAAACACTACAGAGACCGTAGAAAACTGTATATTTCTATGTAGATTGCTATTAAGTAGTAGCATCTGTATGTATGACTTCAAAAATGGAACAGTTCACTTTGGAGTGTCTTTGCCATTGTCAGTGTGACATGGCTCACTACAGTACCGGTACATCTGATATGTGATAATTTTACAGAGAGAACATTGAAGACAATGTATCTCATGAAAACAACTGTAGCTTTTGAATGCATTGTACCACTTGTTTTGATTTGTTTAATTAATTTCAGTGTTCAATATGGCTTCTTTTCACAGGCATTATTGGGTGTGGCTACTTCTGCCCTGAACGGTTTTCACCTGAAGTGGTAGAGTATGTCAAAACACTGGTACCAGCAACCAGGCGACTATGGCAGGCAACCAAGGTAAATATTCAACAACTCTTCAAGTGTATAGGTCTGAACGATACTTCTTGTCTTAGCTTGTTACAGCCACTGGATCAGAAAACAATCTACCAGAACAAAGGAAATTCAATATGGGTGAAGATAGATTATTACTGTTGAATACTGTTGAAGTGCATGACAGTGAAACTTTCTCTTACTCTGAGAGCTACAAGTGGTAAATTGGAAAAGTAGAAATTTGGTAGATTGGAAAAGTAGAAATTTTAGAGTTGTAACATCTGTCCTTGATGTGCATTCTACCTTTAAGTGAAAATGTCTCAACCACCTGTAGACTAGAATTTGCCAAGTAAGAGTTATACATGTAATGGGGAAAATTTCTTTGCAAATAACAACTACTAATTGCTTGCTTCAATCTGTACTTCAATCTTTAATCTGTAAGGTGAAAATGTTACCAACACCTGCCAAGTTTCACTACATCTTCAACTTGAGAGATTTGTCACGTATTTGGCAAGGTATGCTGACCATCAAAGGAGAAGAATGCGATAACAAGAAGACGCTTCTGTTGCTGTGGAAACATGAATGTACCAGAGTCATTGCTGACAGGTAAGCGTGACTCTGCACTCTCTGTCAGTGTATACCTGCACTATTAAAACACTTCAATTACATTGATTCCCGGTGGGTGTACTGCTGAGAATAAATTTTCAGAAAGTAGTCAAAAGCAGCTGGCAAAGTCGCATGAAATTAAATTTCCTTTTTTGCACTCATTCACACTCACAGCAGTTTTATGAGGACTTTGATATACTTTTACAATATCAGTGTGCATGGCAATATACTCTTTGAAGTTCACTGGCTTGTTTAGATATTTACAATCTTACTCTTGAAAATATGACAGTTCAATATAGACCTTACTATGAATGAGAAATGTTTACCTCCAAGATTGTAGCTGTGTGATATGAACAAATGTACTACTATTTGCCAGTTGAACAACATAGAGGTGAAAGAGATCTTACAGTCCTTTCAGTTGTGTAAACTTCAAAATGCAACACAGCTTTGATTTCTCTATCCACATACTTTTCAAAAGTCATACATGGTTGGTGCCGTTGTCATTAATATTTTATCTGAATTGAGAATGCAAAAATTAAACAATTTCATTCTGTGCTGCTATACCAAAACTTTTGAATCGCTAGTGAGGCATGTGCACATCAGAAATGGCATGTTGCTATTTCTGATGGGTGAGAGAGTGCCTGTGAATGTTACTACATCTGGAATGTAAAAGACGCAATGTGTTCTACAGACTCAGTACGCCCAAGAGATCAAGTGATGGCGGTGTACAAACAAACCAATGCGTGAAAAAACGTACGGTAATACACACATTTCTGTGGGAGTTTGTGCACATGCTTTTTTGTTTTTACAGTGGTCCATTCAAATTCTGGGTTTCACCTATTGTACAACCATAGGTTTACTAACGCTGAGGACAAAGAATGGTTTGAAAATGCTGTGACCAGGATTGCAAAGGAAGATATTGGAGAAGATGAAGGGGAAAGCATCAAGATCAGTGAACCATACTTTGTGGATTTCCTCAGAGATCCACCAGAACCTACAGGTGAAGAACCTGAAGACGCAGACCTGGAAGCTCCAAAGATATATGAAGAGGTAAAGACAGCAAGAATAATAAAACTGATCCTTGGAATTGCCGCTTCTACTCAAATTAGCTAATTTGGAAATTTTGTTTGAAATTGCAGCAAAGAGGCTAAAACAATAATTGGGTCAACATAAAATGAAAAAGTGAAAATGTTTGACTCCACCTCGAGGATATTAAAAAGACTGTACTACTGTAACAATTGTTTTGGTTTTATTAGGGAATCTTTGTTGTGCATATTTTTTCACAGTTTTTTGTTTTGTTGTGGGAGCAAGTTGAAATGCTCATTATTTGTTCTGTCAGCACTGCCTGTATATGTTATGTCTCTATTATTGTGGACAGTTTGTAAAATCTAGACTCTAAATGATCACTAACAATATAAATTATAAGTAGTGGAAGATCTTGCTGGTTTTTTAAAAAAAACTTGCTCACTGCCCCTGTAGCTTTGCCCAAGAAAGTCCAAAGAACAATGATTTTTGTTGTCTGGCCTAAGTGATTTTGACACAGTCATGCTCATTGGCGAATGTACAAATCCGAACAAATCCTAGTAAACGATGGCATGTACCGAAATATTTCTGAGCCAGATGAGCAGCTACACCCAACACAAAACTGATATATGAGAAGATTTTTAAATGTTCAGGCAAAGATAACTAGCCATTTTTTTCCTTCCCTCCCCCTCCCTTTCCCCCTTACAAATTTCTGTTTCTTTGTTGTAGGTGCCAAGCTATGAGTTTTTATCTGACAAGCTGCAGTTATACATGTCACAGTATAATGATACTGTTAGGGGTGCTCATATGGATCTTGTATTCTTCAAAGATGCAATGGTACATCTTGTCAAGGTAAACTTGTTTCTTCAGAATAAATTGAGTGATGCCTCCTGTTTAACTTTTTCGCCAAACTTTCCGTATGTAGACAGATTCACAGTCACCATATAAGGTAGAATGTATTTGTAGTGTGGGTTTTTTTGCATTTTTCTATTTTCCTTCAGGAAAGTTTGCACCAGAGTTAAAACTTTCTGTTTTGAGGTGCATGTTTACCATAGACCATTATCAGGTATGTAAGGGTCCCAAATTCGACAAAGTGAGCGTCGAACTGAGCGTGGAAAATGACAAAGTGAGCGTCGAACTGAGCGTTGGAAATGGCAAAGTGAGCGTCGAACTGAGCGTTGAAAACTGACAAAGTGAGTGTCATACAGCGTTTGATACAAAGTAAGCGTCAAACTGGGCGAAAAAAAGAAGAACCGAGTGCTAAAATGTAGCGAATATGCGAAATATAGCTCGCATGGGTGCTCAGTTAGCACGTACTGGATAGTACACGATTTGCCAGTTGGCTAATAAAAACGTGTTTACAATGATGCGCCCAATATTGGTGTCGTAATTACAGTTAATTACAGTTTACTCTTCGTAGTCAAAAAGAATAAGAGATAGGAGTCAAGGTCCTGCAGTCGACGGACCTCGATGGAGCAATGTCAATCACTATAGTGTGCATGTATGTGAGTTGACAAATGGCAGGCAGAGCGAGGTCAAATATACGTCATTCTCTATGGGTTGACCGAGACTGAAAAGTTTTCAGCCGATCATAAGCTTACGCCTGAAGCCGAAAAAATAACTGTAACTTTCACTTTTTTGGGTGAAAGATGTTCTTTCACATTGCTTTAATTCTGAAACATTTGTCATGATAAGATATTGTTCGGCAATCGTGATGTCAAATGGATAGAAAATCACGGTCATCACATGCACAGAATCCCATGTCCAAAAAACGATCATCGCATAGAGTGTCACGTTCAGCAAACAATTTCTAGACAATGTCTTTATTCAGGCAACGTCTAAATTGACCTTTCAACATCAAGAGTCTTTGGATAACAAGTCTGATTTATGTAGAATCATTATTGAACGTACGCGAACTGTATGTCAGTCAAGTTCAGCCACGCTGACAGGACTTCAAACAAATCAAGTTCATGGAATTTTCAGTGCTGCAGCGGGCTCAACCCTCTGAGCATAGGGAACCCAGAAGTCTGGTTGTTGTTGTTGTTGTTGTTTGTATTGTTGTTTATGTTTATTAGTCGTGTTGTTGTTGTTGACCAATAAAATTCAACGAACATAACTGTTGTGTTGTTGTTAATGTTTCAAGCGTAACGTAGATGTCATAAGAAACGCTACAAGGACACTTGGCCCGATACAACTGCCGGCCATCTGCTAACGCGTACACTCTCTTCATACACTTAAACAGTGTGTAATTCTAAAAAATGACAGGAAAATTCATGAAAATTGGTAAATGTCCCTCAAAAATTTGTTGGGAAAAATCGCCGTCATGGATATACAAAAAATGGTACCGGTGAGCGGCGTCGCTTGACAAAACGTCGGCATTTTATGGCGATCAGCGCAGAAATGATCTGAGAAATTTTACTGTGCAGCTACAATAGTCCACAGACACATTCATTCAAAATCATCAAATGCAGAGTGATTTTTATCTAGAGAAGCGTGGTCCGTAGCGGCACATATCCCGGGCCCCCGTCGCGACTATGGTAATATCGATGCGTGCAGAGCCGTAAACCACGTCGATATGTCGGTCAATTTATATTTTCCTTGATTATTTCATAGTGATCGCGCCAACTAGATTTGCAATATCTCTATCACTCTGTAAAAAACTACAATGCTATCAACACAAGACATAACATTGGTGTCGTGTGATAAACACATAAATATTTCTAGTTTATTCCTTGCTTACATTCATCGTTCTGTTTGCTCAAAGATCAAAGAATACCTACCATACTGTAATCTTGAATGCAGAGCTTCGGACTTCAAAACAATTATACCAGCAGCGTATTTTATTGACACGAACTTTATAGCAGAATGCGTTCTTTATTGAACGTGTTTATGAAGTGATGATAAACTTGATCGTAAACTTGCTCAAAGTCTGTAGGCGTATAAATATCAAAATGGCATAAATTTAAGGAATAAACTTCGCCTACCCGGTTGTTCGCATGTCGGGTTGGTGATAGGCTGTTACGTAGTTGTGGGGTGAACGATGTGGCTAAAACGTCGCAACCCATCGTAGTAATTAGCCAGTTCTAACTTGTAATTTCAGTGCCTTCTTTATTGAGTACAAGGGGCATTCATGCTGCTATCAAATATAGATAAAAATAGACACGACAAATTGTCCCCAGACGCGATGTCGATATTTGCTATCATGGAATGGCTCTACCGATGTATGACCAGAGTTTTACTTCCCGATCTCGCACAAATTGAACAAAATTTGGATGTCGTAATTAACTTGAACTTTACATCTGATAAATTGTCAACTATTTTTTTGACATCGATTACACCTAAGACATGTTAGGGGGTGTTCGTGAAATGCACCTTTTGTTCGGTATTTAGTTTGCAATATTTTACAGACGGAAGAGAACTGAACATACGCAACAGTGACAACGTACTAGTTTATTTGACCAAGACGTAGATGTACACGCTCTCTCTCTCTCTCTCTCTCCTCTCAAAAAAATACTGCAAACTGTAGCCGTTCATGCCATTTACCGCTGTGCCTGCGGTATTTCCGCGATCGTTAGGAGTAGAAGAGGTGTGAATGATTCACTTCCAGTCTGTGGTAAATGACTTTTCATGAATATTCAGTCTCTGAGCAGCGGTAATCCTGGCGGTAAGCGAGGCAGAGGTATAAAATGATAATTGTCATGGCTTGAAGCGAAATCTGTTCGGAAAGATTATCTACCTGAAACAGGGCAACAGTAACAGGGAATGTCAACTCATACCAAATCATCAGGCGGGATTGACGACTCATTGGGTAACGCCATAGTGAATGTAAACATCGACCTGGCGGGACGCGATCTCACAGCTGATGGCAAAATTAATTATACCACATCCTATCGTTGGAGGCGCCATCACGCTCAGTTTGACGCTCACTTTGACGCTCAGTTTAACATTTTCCACAAAGTGCTCGATCGCTCAGTTTGACGCTCAGTTTGACGCTCAGTTTGCCATTTTCCACAAAGTGCTCGATCGAGCACTTTGACGCTCACTTTGTCAATTTTGGGGGTCTTACATATTGGTACCTTGGCGTAATGTGGTTTGATGAAATGGTTAAGCTTGGTTTATATCAGTCAGTTCTTTTCTTGGATGACGTCTTGTTAACAGTAACAACTGCAACTCACATAAGATGCTTGAGGTGTAATTATGGTGATAAAAATGCAAAAAACTGTTGGTTTTCAAACTTATTAATGATCGATTGGAAGTAAGTGTGGTATTTCATCATGTACAGACTCACTTGACTTTGATCTCAGTTATATGCATGTGGTGCTTTTCTTTCAGATATCTCGTATCATCCGAACTCCACGTGGCAATTGTTTGTTGGTGGGAGTTGGTGGTTCTGGCAAACAATCTCTGACAAGACTTGCCTCTTTTGTTGCTGGGTATAAAATATTCCAAATAACACTCACTAGGTAAGTAATGTAATTTAACTGTGCATTTTGTAAGTTAGTTGTAATAAGCGTAGACAAATGAGTAATTTGTATATTGCCTCAGTGTACTTGTTTAACACAGGTTTTGTCTAGATGTTTAAAATATGAATAGTCTGGATGTGAAAAGAAGAAAAAAATTCCCTGTTAATATGGACACGTTTTTGCCTACTAGAAGAATATATGAACAATGTGAAGTGTGTATAGATTTGGAAGTGTTATTAGTTCCATCAAGATAGACCAGTAGTAAGGAAGACGTAATTACCATTGTAATGGCTAAACTTGTTCACCTTGATTCCTTCAAAAGGTGTGGAACTCTGATAAGATAATTGTATGGTTTTACCTGACTGACTGTGGTGGTCCACAAGGAGGCAATCCCAGTGCGTCTGTCACTGCAGTTGAATTTTGTTCCACAGTCAGAAAAGTATACATTCATGACCGTACGCTGGGTGTTTTACCTTGTGATTGTACTTTTTTCATACCCTGTGTATTTAAAGAGAGAAATCAGACCAATTAGATATTTAATCAGTGACTTATGCTATGCCTTGTAAGCATGTATTTTTGATTATAACACATGAAGTGTCATATTTACTTTCAGCAGCAGCAGCGGTATTGCAATACAGGTTTGCTAAAAGGCCCAGTGCTGTGTCGGTAAGTTGTGTGGATAACTAATTTATTTCCTTGCTAGATGAGATAGTCACTCAGTGCCAGTACAGGAAGGAGACGTCAGCAAGATATAATGTAGAAGTTGAATGTAGGAGGGAGACAGGCAGTGCAGACTTAGCAACTATTGTATAAACACTTTCACACTTTGTCAGTATTTGTTTTTTTATTTTCAACTGCAGCAGACTTCCTTCTCTGAAGCTTGCAATTAGACAGATGATGTTGCATTAGATAGAATATGGGGAATGATGAAAAGTTGTATGATTCTGAGAGAATGAAGAAACTATATAATCATGAAAGTAAAATATCTTCAGTTGGTTAGTTGTACAGTTGCGTTGCACCACCGTGAATGAGTCCAGCTGGCATAGATGAAAGGTAGCTAGCTGTATAGAAACCAGTCATTGGATCTGATATCCTGCACATGTCAGTCTAACCAGTCCATTTATTACACTCTTATTGTACCAAAATTTGATTAAAAGGTCAAATACTGTGATATCTGTCTTTTAGATTCTGTTTATTGCCATGGAACTGTTTTCCGAAAGTATTTGATTATGTATTTGATATGCTGGGGTTTGTATTTCGATACAAAACTTGACATAGAACTATGAGGTTATGATATCAGTCAGGCGATAAAGACTATGGATCTGTCATTGGTGCTGATAATTTATTCAGATCACGCACACTTACTATCATATGACACATCCAGTACAGAGGATAGCTAACTACTAATTAACATCCTATCAAGGTAATTACTGTCATCTTTACAGGATAGCTGTAGCCGCAGATAGAAGAATGATCTTATAAAAAACAAAAACTAACATCATGGTTCTTTTTTTCCTGATAAATACTTGTAGTGAGGACAAGAATCTTACAGTTTAAGTATGACCAATAGTTTTAGTACTGTTATCATCTTAGATACAGTGAAATCCTGCATCACACACAAACTTTCAGACCCATTTCCTAATTTCCACATTTTTTAATATTATGTACAGAAGAGCAGGCTACACTTTCAACTTGTAGAAGTTGTTTTGTACTTAGGAAAATTCAGTTGCAGCCATAGAGAAATTTTGCAGTGAGGACCAAGTCAACTTGTAGAGCTGATCCAGTAGTTTTTCACATTCTTAGTCAGATGAATAAGAACAAACTGTAACACACCTCATCCGCAGTCTGTATTCTAATTCGCCAGTTGATAGTCACGTGGGATGCATTCTTTTTGTGCTGATCCACGTAAACGACGTCATCAGGCATCATTTGTCCGAACTGTTGCCTGCCAGGCATCAGTTCCGAAAAATGATGCCCGCTGACGTCAAAACGACATTGACGCGTGTGCGGACCGTCGACCGGAATGTAACAAGATGTCGTCTGCGGCCGATCGAAACGATAGTCGAGATTTTTTTTGTTTATCCTACTTTCTGAAGAAGAATTGAATGCTTTGGTTTCCAACAAGGACTCGAAACGGACGAAAACTGAAGGTGCATTGAACGTTTTGCAGAAGTATTGCGATCCTGTTAGGAAAAACGTTTTCTTACTGAACCACTCCAACATATTACATCATAGGCCTACATGAGACAAGTTTTGTGTATAGTACGTTCTTATGCATGGCTACGGATGAGATGTGTTACAAAACACATATTGACTGGCCATGAGGACAACAGCATACGTCTTTAACCCCTCGGGCCTGTGAGTCACCCCCAAAAACAGACTGTTCCCTCGGCCTACGGCCTCGGGAAACAGTCTGTTTTTGGGGGTGACTCACAGTCCCTCGGGGTACAGACGTATGCTGTTGCCCTCATGGCCAGTCAATATGTGTATACTGTGCAATGCTGTTGCTTGTTCCACTTTGAACTCTATTTACTATCTGTGTCTTTTTGTTTGTCATTTTGTACAGATCATACAATGTTGGTAATCTGATGGACGACCTCAAGTATCTCTACCGTGTTGCTGGCGCTGAAGGCAACGGTATCACTTTCATCTTTACAGACAATGAAATCAAAGATGAAGCCTTCTTGGAATATCTCAACAATGTCCTGTCATCTGGAGAGGTATCTTATCTCACTTATCACTTCCCTTTATGAGAAAACACTTTGAACCGACTCTCATTCGGACAACTTGAATACGCTTCCCAGAAAAATGTCTTTTGAATATTAAGCTTCCCGAAAAATGTCTTTTTCAACTAATTCTGACAGTAACGAAGAAAATCTGATAATCAGAAAAAAGTAATGTAATTGATTTAAATTACAAATGAAAGAGTGAAATTATGTGTCTCTTGACAACATTCTGAATAGAATTTGTGAGCTTAGTACATGAAACTTTCTGTGATTTTGATTGAGAATTTCTGAGACTCCAGGTAGAGTGAGGATGCTATGATTGCTATCATTTCAAATTGCAAAAACAAAATTGTGGTCAATGATCATGTAAGAACAATTTTCCAGACTTTAGAAATCTGCAGTTGTAGCAGGAGGGTTTGTGAATTCTGAATTGTTTTTTCAATGGTTACTGAGGTGGTGAGCACAGTTTGGGATAGTTTGTTTTCTACACCTGAAGTGATGCACCACATTTGTGTGTACCGTATTTCATATTTTTCTTGCATGAAACATAGCACCAAATTTCCAATGTGGAACATTGGTACTATAGTAACTTAGAGTAGCTGTTCTAAGCTTAAAGAGAACATTTTTTTTGAATTACACATGTGGAGTGTCTTCATTATGGAACATATTATACACCATAAGCATTGACATAAATGATTTAAAACCCATAGGTATCTAACTTGTTTGCACGTGATGAGTTGGATGAAATCAGCCAAGAGTTGATACCAGTCATGAAGAAAGAATTCCCTAGAAGACCACCAACTCAAGATAATCTTTATGATTACTTCATATCCAGAGCTAGAAACAATCTTCACACTGTGCTCTGCTTTTCACCTGTAAGTATATTTTTGATTTTGTCAGCTTAATAATGCTTATGGGTGATACTTTTATTACATTTTAGATAGTCTGCGTCTTGGCATGTGTTTACTCCCGATAGTTTGCCATTGGTCAGTTCTTGCATTTTTCTTATAGTTCTTAAACCACGGGGTTGATTAAGGGGAATAGAACAGTAAACATAACATGGGACATACCACTTTACATGCCACATTGAAAACAGTGTTCTCTCCTTATTATGCCTTAGAGAGCATGTGATACACCAACATGTACTGGTAATATGGCAATGACCCATTTTCTGAGTCAACTTAAAGTTTGTGAGAGGCTATAAAATTTAAGGACTCACAGTGATGTCCAGGCGCATACAGACAAGTAGCTGTTTAAGCTTTAACGTTCATCTAAATGTTCAGTGCGATTCAAATTCACCTGTCCATTGTGCAGGGATAAACTATCTTTCTCTATCCTTCTCATCATCAATACTACCAGAGACAAGGGAACACAGCAGATAAATCATGTAACATTGCCCAACAGCCCTTCACAAAAACAGCTACTGTACAACTTACAAGTCATGAATGATAAATATTTCTGTGTACAACACTGCTAGGTCGGTGAAAAGTTCCGCAACCGTGCTCTAAAATTCCCTGGGTTGATCTCCGGCTGTACAATGGACTGGTTCACCAAGTGGCCAAAGGATGCCCTTATTGCTGTATCCAACCATTTCCTGTCCAAGTTCATGATTGCTTGTCCCCCAGAAACCAAGCAACAAGTGATACAGACCATGGGGGTATTCCACGACGGTGTTGCTGAAACCTGTGTCAACTACTTCCAGAGGTAAAACTATACTATGTTGAATAGATAATGGCCAAGATATTTCTTGCCAGGATTTGCAACATGCATTGCTAGATAAAATATATTCAACTCCTGTCACATTAGATACATGAATTCCATAACGTAAAGTATGTTACCGGAACTTCTCTTTTAGCCAAACTGTACTTCATATATGCACACTCATGATGTGAGAAAGTTGTAAGCACAGATTCAATTAATCAAAATGATTGTTACTTTTTTGTTTCACACATCAACAGAAAATTAATTATATAAATAAGTGCAACCAGGTAGAATTGTGTTTCCCTATAATTGCTGTGTGTCAAAAGTAGGGCTAGTTAGTTCCAATATGTGTTACTACAGTGAAGTTCACCAACAATTCATAAGTCAATAAATTTTGAAAGTATATCATTTAGAGAGTGTAAGAAAAAGACACTTTGATGCCAATTTTGCTTGAGTATTTATACTTCTGAATGGCAATACTGATAATGATGACTACAACCATGACCGCAACAAAGATAATGTGGATGTTATTTTTAACCCTTTGAGCTCCAAAGTCAATTTTTGTGGCCTTTACTAAAATGTACCATGATCAACTTTTATTCAGATTTTTGCTAAAATTTTGATGAAGAACTGAAGCCAATGAAATTTGATGTCCATTTAGTCCAAATTTCTCAAAAAACTTACTGAAAAATTCTTGAAAACTTAATAATTGAATACGGATATTTTGTAAGGCACCCTAGACATTAACAGAATGTTATTGCTGTAACTATTCAGGTATCGCCGACAAACACACGTTACTCCCAAGTCATACCTATCATTCATTGACGGCTACATGACCATCTACAAACAGCAGTTTGATACCATCAATGAGCTAGCCAGACGCATGAACACTGGTCTGGATAAACTGCTAGAAGCTAGTGAATCCGTGGCAGAACTCTCCGTTGAACTGGCTGTCAAGGAGAAAGAATTAGCAGTTGCATCTGACAAGGCAGACAAGGTTAGTCTTTGTTAGCACTTATCTAAAGTCAAGGATTTATGTGGATGAGATGTGTCATCCTCTCATCCTAAAATATTCCTAGCAACTATGTACAGCTGTATTACAAAATAGCCGTGAGATGCATGTAACTATCCTCTTTGGATGCAATTAGAATGTGACAAGTTTTGTCATTATCATTTCTTTTCAATTCAATTCAGATTGCCTCTAATGTGAGGTACAATTGTACTTTTATTACTTGCACTCATCATGTATATAACACGTGTTCCAGGTGTTGGCTGAGGTGACTGTGTCGGCTCAAGCAGCTGAAAAGGTGAAAAATGAAGTGCAGGTGGTCAAAGATAGAGCCCAAGCTATTGTGGATGAGATTAATGTGGACAAGGCATTCGCTGAAGAGAAACTTGAAGCAGCAAAACCCGCATTAGAAGAAGCTGAGTCTGCACTCCAGGTGAGCTTACTAGCAAGGCAGTTATATAGCTGATTAGACTGTCTGTTCTGAAATCCTTCTGTGTGTGCGTAGATGTTCAGACATTACTTGAAATGGATGTAAGAACTTGCTTATAATCTCACAAAAAGGTTACGTTCATGTTACTTTGAAATATTCTGTTTTAAAAGGCTGACCATAATCAGTGTTTACACAACCATAAGTCTTTGCAGATAGATAACGATCATTTTTTGAAAAACTAATCATCCTTTTAATCTCTTTTTGACAATTTTAATTTTGACATAGACTATAAAACCAGCTCACATTTCAACTGTAAGAAAATTGGCCAAGCCACCGCACCTTATCATGCGTATTATGGACTCAGTGCTGATCCTTTTCCAAAAGAGACTTGACCCTGTTGTCATGGACCCTGAGAAAAATTCCTTAAAGCCTTCATGGGGTGAATCACTGAAGGTGAGTAATTCAACATCAGATAGTAATTTAATCCTCATCATCAATTTTTTCCCCTCGCATTAATATTTCTTATATGTTGTATTAACATTGACTGCATATCAAATCATTTGTTTACAGCAATCACAGCCAAACATAGCAGACTTGCATTTTGTAAAAGTAGGTGTTCAAATCATTTGCTTGTTCATGACAAAGTAAGGCTCTTGGTCAGCCACAAAACTAAAAGTCCATGCAATTTTCATTTATCAAAGAAGTCCCCACACTGTGGCTTATATTATATGCACAGTCCACCGACTGGGTTTTTGACCTTTTATGGCCAGTATACGGTACTAGCAGAATTACAACACTAGGCACATCAGGCTCGAACTTAACGGTTGCCCGCTTGCCCGGGGCAAGTAAAACCTGACATCAGGCTGGTAAAAATAAATTACACTTGCCCGGTTGGGCAAGTGATAGACTTTGATCAAATTTACATGTTCTGGGAACAAAAAACTCAAGAAATTTTGTGGAACAATGTTCGCTGTTATCAAGTTTCAAGTAACTGAAGCAGGTATCACAACCGACAAGCCAGATGTCAACATGCAGCGAGTGATATTCAGCTGTTGTCTTTCCTCCCTCGGGAAATCTAATCTCATTAACGTAAAACTTGCACTTGTCCCTAGTGACTCCCAGGGGGTGTTGGTCAGTAATTTCAACAGCCACTTTGCACGTAGTGACCTGACTGAAACAACGCAGACTGTACGTCATAGCGAAGCAAACCACCACCCGTTTTCATGTAAATTTTTGAAATCTACGCCTGACAAAGTCACAGATTCCGGAACAGGATCTGTGTCAGGGGATACAGTACACGTTCAACCGGCTGGCCACTCAGAAATCGACGGTGATAAAGCTAATGGCGCGGTCGCAGCATCGAGTTCAGTGGAAGTTAGTTAGTGAAGAAGCAGAAGTGCGATATGTATATGAAAGGAAACGACAACGGAAGTTTCAAAACTCCAGGAAAAGAGATTTGCTGATGCGAATATCGATTAATGGGCCACCCCTTCAGCTGTATGACCCCAATCCTGCACTAGAATATTGGTGGACGAGTGGGCAGAGATCACGAAGACCAAAACTAATGGATCGTAACAATTAACACGATTATCAATACAGACAAAACAGAACCTGCATTGATGTGATGCTGTCAGCCACATTTTGAGATTGCTTGGTCTTCGTGATCTCTGCCCAAACAATGTAAACAGACGAAAAAAAATCGAGCAAGTAAGTTTGTTCATCGGGCAAGTAAAATTTCTGGAAACTTGCCCGCAGGGCAAGTAGGTAAAAAGTTAAGTTCGAGCCCTGGCACATGGACAAATATACTTGCAATAATGATCAGTTTGTAAGACCATCTATTGACAGTGAGTAGCTACTGGCTCATGGGCATCGTACTTGTCTATGTTCCATCTGAAAGTTATGAGGCAACATGTATTTCTCTGAGTCATAAGCAGTACGCCCACTAAGCCGATTTGATGCATCATGACGAAGGGTAAACCCGCCTGACGCACTGAAAGTACAAGTTATTTGACACATCACTGACACAGCTGTAAAACGCCTGCCAATGTAAAGAAATGCTCAGTGGATTCATAATTTACACAGATAACGTTTCCCTGTAGTTTTTGGTCGAAAAAAATATCTGAATTCGTCGTTTCTGTAAGTGTCCACAGTGTTACTGCGTGCCTATAATAACTTGTCTTGCCGTTCAATCGATGAGGAAGGATGGTGCCATTGTTTTCATTGTCTTCTCACTCATTATGAGGAATGGAGAAAGGCATACGACGATAGAGGGCGCTATACTTACAACTGCTGACTTGCTTAGTTTTCTGTCATTCATGCCAGTGATGCACAGCAAGTCAGGTTTTCTTCAATTTGACTCAATTTTGTTTTTTTCACTTCCCCCTAGAGAGCACACTAATCATAAGAATACTACTGACAAGAGTCTCTGTCTCCTATTTATTTGAAGTAAACAATTTATTTCATAACAGCTAATGAGCGCAGGTGGATTTCTCAACACTTTGTTGAGCTATCCAAAAGACAGCATCAACGAAGAGATGGTAGAGTTACTGGCACCCTATCTGGAAGCCGATGATTTCAACATGGAGTCTGCAAAGAAAGTGTGTGGCGATGTGGCAGGTCTGTGCAGCTGGGCCAAGGCCATGGCCTTCTTCTATGGTATCAACAAAGAAGTGCTCCCTCTTAAGGTAAGTTTGTGATTGTACACCTCGGTTACTAACTGTCAACAGTTCATCAAGTGGGATGTAAACCACCTCAGTCTGTCTATCATCACTTCTTCACAAAAATTAACCGTCAATATCTTTGTTCATCGCATACCTGATGAGCATGCCCTGAGTTTGTACTATGATGAGTTTTACCCGGATTTAAACAGTCCAAAGAATAAGATCGTCTGTACTTTCTTTGCAAGTGTTATTTTCAATTCGACATTGCCTTCTTAGTCATTCCAAAACTGGGCAGTGGCAACACTCATATACTGGTACATATAATGTACAAATGCTTACACAATACACAAAGCATTTACACATCATATTAAGATACACACTGCATTTAGAATAAAAGAACATTTGCATCAGTTTTACCTGTAAGTGGTTGACCGAAAAATGATGACCAGAGGGGTAAAACCAACTTTGGAGATAAAATGTGAACTTTACATGATAAAATTGAGCAATCTTTTCTGAGCACCTGTGTTGATTGTAAAAAATTGACAAATTTCGTATTAAAACTGTATAGCCACAGTGACTTGACTTGACATACATGTATATTTACAGTAATACCACAATGAATTCCAGATCATTTTCAGCTGATCTTCTGACACATTGAATACAACAAAACTATGCGAAGCTCTTGGTCAGTCATTAATGATCCCGTCTGCCATTGTTATTGCAGGCCAACCTTGCCATCCAGGAAGCTCGTTCTGCAGTGGCCAGTGCAGAGTTGAATCAGGCACAAGCACAGCTGGATGCCAAACAGAGAGAGTTGGATGAAGTACAGGCCAAATTTGATGCAGCTATGAAAGAAAAACAGGTAAAATATCGCTTTTCAAGTCCACTGCTAGCAAGGTCAACAGATTTAGCTCCAATGTTGTGAGCTCCGCTGGTGGACAGAATTTTACCCAAGGCTGTCGTTCACCCGATTTAAGCGATGTATTCATTGCTTCTGTAAAGTTTGTGTACCATGTGTGTGATAGCGAGTGTATGATCGTGAATGCTTTATGAACTCTATGTGTGGAGGGGTCGTAGTCAGAAAAAATGCAACAACTTGTCCCGGTAATTGAACCATGAACTCTTTTTTGAGAGTGGGGACTTGGCCGAGTGGTTCTGTCTGCTGCTTCTCTACTAGGTGACTGGATACCGTATGTTGTGAGTTGAAACCCGATTGAAAACACAGTGACTGTATTATCTGGTGTAATGGTGTGTACAATATTACTGTTGGCCTCATAACGGTTTCTTGTTGTAGAGACACATAGATGAATGCAGCGATGGAGATCAACTTTGTACTTTTAAACTATACTTTGTACTTTTAAAACTGAATCTCAATGTTCACCCAGGTTTGATGATGTTGTTGATACTCTTGTACACTAAAATTTGAAAGTGCTTGCCGTCACACATACAACACAGGGGATTGAAAAGCATTGTTTAATGATGACAGTCATTTGCATTGCTGTGTTTTTCTTGAATTGATGAATTTTGTTTTATTCCTCACCCCCAGGACCTGTTAAATGATGCGGAGACTTGCAGAAACAAAATGGTAGCAGCCTCTGCTCTGATCAATGGCTTAGGAGGGGAGAAGGTCAGATGGACACAGCAAAGTAAAGAATTCAAGGCACAGATTGATAGGTATAAGCACTCACTTCTTAAGGTAGTATGCACCTCGAAAGTGAAAGACTTAAACTTTTGCTCTAACTTTCCTCAAGGAATCTTTCGATCATTCTCTTTCAAAATCAAGAATAAAAATAGGGGGGTCACCGTGCAAATTTTGGTACTAGAGAAACAAATTACCCAAGATTTACCAATATTAGAAATTCAAAATGGCCGCCATCCCTGTGTTAACTCTATGGAGAAAAATAAAAATTTTCGAATTTCGAAAAACTAAGCCAGTGAAAAGTTTTCTTTCACCAAGAGCTTTAAAATGAACCCCCACAAGTGGTATATCAGAAGAGAGTTGTAAAAGTTTGAGAGTCCGAATATCTGTCCCCGAGGTGCGTTCTACCTTAAGCAAAGTCAGCAACCTGTGAGCCAGTAAAATGTTTTGAAATATCAAATCTACTTTAGCAATAACAGGTAGCATATGATCACTCATTGTCTAGATATTAGCATAGCTAAATGTTCATCTTATATGGGGACCACTGATTTTTGAATAATGATAATATGTGACATTTCTATCAATAATTTCCAGCTCAAGTGATAAATAGCTGTTTTAACTGTTTCTCTTTGGTAAAAAATACAGTACACCATAAACACTTGATTGTCATGTACTTCTAAATGGCTACAAGATTTTGCATGCCAACAATGAGAAATGAAAATATAAATGATTACAATATGAATATTTTGACACTTGAGTTGACCACAAAGTGTTTCATTATTTTTCAGACTTGTAGGTGATGTGCTGCTGGCCACTGGTTTTCTGTCCTACTCGGGACCTTTCAATCAAGTATTCAGGCAGCTGATGAGACAGGGATGGCAACTTGAGTTACAGAAGAGACGCATACCCTTCACAGATGGCCTTAACATCACTGCAATGCTTGTCGATGCACCAACGGTAAGTCCACATACTGTGTATTTTTGTGGAACTTTAAAACAGTATGTTTTGTCACTTAGCTAAGTGATTTTGGAATTATCAAGTACCGTATTGTTGCAATACTTGATGTCATGCAATGTTTCAGAGTCAGGGTTCAAATTATGAATTTGGATACAGCTCTAATGAGGGACTTGAAAGTAATATGTGTACAATATTTCTCATGATAGAAATTTGCTAGATAAGAGACGATTTGATAAAGTTTCTATGTCGTGGTTCTGACGAGGAGTTAGTCTTTGCCCTATTTGAATAGTAACACTTTCAAAATTGAAAATGCGAATATGTAGACTTAAAAGTAATGCCCTCAGTTACCTGACAAAATGCTAATCATTTCTTTCTTTGAATAACAGATTGGTGAGTGGAACTTACAAGGGTTGCCAAATGATGACTTATCCATACAGAATGGTATCATTGTCACCAAAGCCACCCGATATCCACTACTGATTGATCCACAGGGACAAGGCAAGGCATGGATCAAAAACAAAGAGAAAGAAAGTGGCCTCCAGGTCTGTACAAGTGTCAGGAGATTTAATTGTAACTTGTATATTATTATTAAAGTACACAGCACAGTTGTCCAAGACAGAAACCAGGTGTCTTTTTGAAAATTTGCCTGTTATTAATCTGTTTGGACTTTCATATGTCAAAGCAACCACTTAAGGTATAGACACACGTTTAATGCATTTTTACAGAGATTTTGGTTTTATTTCAAAATTGGAGTCCATACCATATGACCTTTACATGTGGAAAAATGTCGAGACCATATTGTATTAAGAAATGCTTAAAATACTAATAAAAATAGACTTTTTGCGAACTACGCATACTGTTAATTCGGTTGTCTTAACTGTGTACAGATTAGTTACGATAGCGGAAGCAAGGTCAAACAGATATGTTAATGTGTCGTAAAAGGAGAGTACAGTGAGATCATGGACCAGGCTACCAGAACAAAACTCAGATTGTGTGACTTAGGGTTGACTATATGCAACGTGGCAGAAGATGGGATGTCGGACACGCGTCTTTCTTCCGACGAGGAAGCTGGTTGATTATCAGATTCTCTCCTACCGAAGTAAGTTCTCCAACGTGAAAGTCAACGACAGAGTCTGTCTACCACAGTACGCTCATTCCGATGCGAAGGTTGGCGAAAAGTGAACAAATTTGTGAACGAAACTGGTGGATGTGTCAAGCGTTGCGTATGCATAAATTTTCATCTTCGAGGGGAAGTTCAACAGGCGAAAGGGCCAAATGACGAACTTGAATAGTCACTGCCATGGCTTCCGTGATGGCGCGGTATCGAAAGGCGGTCCACCGAGACTGGAAAACGTAAAATATCTCAATTCGCCTCCAACAGGCGTAAAAGATACTTCTAAACTGAAGAGAAATGGATTGATAGAGCTTGAAAACCGTTTACAGTTACGGTAACAAGCTTAGACTCTTATTTGAGAAAAAACAGATTAGCTATAGCAGTGTTTGTTATGTAAATAAATGCCCTCATTACTCGTACATCTCAACAGTTTGTGTCAGTTTCTCCCGATTTTCTTGCCATTTATGATCTTTCGAAGGGTATTTGATGTAAAATACAAAACATCTAGTCTCCTGCTTGATGCAAGTTCGTGAACATAAATAAAATTGCCCGGAAATTCATATCAACGATGATTTTTGTACGTATAGGAGTGTTTACACAAATCTTTGATTATCTCTCTTCCGATTTTGGCCTGACAAGCGTAACTTCAAAAGAAATTAGGTTGGAGTAGGGTGCACAGATCGGTCTGATTTTTACCAGGTCACAGTAGCAATACTATCTGTAAAACGGTGTCTCAGATTTTCGGTAAAATTATAGAACAAGAGAAATTCTTGCTGAAGTGAACGAAACCGGTAATTTATTCAAAAACCCGAGTTGTTACTTTCACACCTTATTGTGCTGAAACAAAAGGGAATAGAAAAAAATCTGGGACACCGTTTTTTCCCAGAGTACTCAATTGTTGATTTCTGTTAAAAGATCTCAAGTCGCCATAGTCCTAAACACCTAATTTTTTTTGGGTAAAAAAACTCAAAACGCATATTTTTGAGAGAAATGGTCACGGACACAGTGATTTCGGAAAATAAACATATTTTTCATAATGTTGAGATATAGGGCTAACAGAAAATATATAATGTGTGGGGTCCAAAAGTGAAATTTATTGAGAAAAGTGAGTTTAAAATAGTATCCTCTAACGTGTGTCTATACCTTAAGCGGAATGATACTTTCGATACAAAACCATCTATTGATGTACTGTACGTTACCCTTTCGGACAGTGGAAGGACAAGTCAGCACATTGGCCCATTATACTTCAATCTGTATATCTACTTCCAGCAAATTGCTGAAAAGTGCTATCGTAGTACAGTGGTGAAATCAGTCACGCTGTGGTGGGCAACATCTCTATAGGCATGGAAAGGTAGCAAATTGGTTATATTTCTATCTCCAAGTCATTTTGTCAGAGTTTCCCTTGTTTAACCATAATTAAAGGTGGACACAATCACAGTAGCCAAAGTCTCCCTAACCTCTAGAGAAACACTAGTTCCAGCCATGATTCACTTTTTTTGTCTGTCCAGCTTACTTCCTTAAATCATAAGTACTTCCGTACTCACCTTGAGGACAGCTTATCCCTGGGAAATCCCCTTCTCCTGGAAGACATCGGGGAGGAACTAGATCCGGCACTGGACAATGTGTTGGAGAAGAACTTTATCAAGTCTGGCTCAACATTCAAAGTAAGTTGTCTGCAAACAATTTCATTACTTTTACTATGGCACAGAATCCATGCAGATATCTCTTACATGTATATTTTCTTACCTAACCAATAGTTGTCTTGCTTGGTCAATAGATGATTTGAATAAATATTTAACCTGTTTAAAATTGCTGTCCCGTATTGAAGTACTATGTATAGCTAGACTGCCAGAAAATTGCATTGAGATTGTATATACCGGTATGTTCATATTATCATTAGTTATATTGACAACGGCAGTCAGGACTTAATGGCCTCTTTGTGAATGTACTGCCATGTTAACAAACTTTTGTTCTGAACAGAGCAGGTATAAGAATGTTTACAAGCTGCTTATCAACCAAAAGTTGAGAGAATGTTGCATGCCCTGTCACGTGATATTCTTGTACAGATACTAATATAGGATCATAGACAGTGTACTAATGGATAGTGTCATGCCAACTTGTTTACATTTCAGGTAAAAGTTGGTGACAAAGAAGTTGATGTGATGAGTGGGTTTAGACTGTACATGACAACTAAGCTGCCAAACCCTACCTACACTCCTGAGGTAAACTTGCTACACTATGATTTGTATTTGCCTTATTCAAAGACAGCAGAAATGCGATTCAGCCTTCAGTGACTATGCAAAATGAATACCATCAACAAAGGGGACACTTTGTGTAGATATAGGGCTATATAGGAAAGGATAATATTATATAGGGCTGAGCCCTTGGTGTCGCGCCAGGGTTAAGATTGGCAATGTTATTTGTATTGATTCATGATAAACTGTATTGTTACTTCATAACGTTTATATGACAACTATGCCCAGTTTCCCTCTGATGAAAGCAGTTCACGTACTTACACGACGTCAAACCCTGCAGCAGGGCAGGTATAGATTTTCTGTAGCGTGTAAAAATTTTTGGACAAAAATTGGCAATTTTTACAATGATAACAGCCTATGGCGTTAAACAAGGGACGTATTATGCAATAATTATCATTGCAATGGTAACTGCACTGCCCACCTTCCACTTGCAAGCTAAAAACTATAGCGTTCCGTCTAAAACTTGCAATTTTTGAATCTAATTATTGACACAGGGGGGCTCTTCTATAATTCAATCCCAGCATCTTTGCGTATGCCCCTTCATATGCAACGACAGCTTTCTTTTCTCCGTTTATCTATATCAACGATACTTTTTATCAGCGACAAGGTGTATAATAACATTTACTGGCTAATAAAAGAGGTATATTTTATAAAAGGCATGTTATATCATAGTAATTTGTTTCGTATTTGTTTATTTACGAGTACTCAAAAAAAAAACATGTCGGTGCCCATCATGAGAAAGAAGGGTACACTTCCGGTTACTCGCATAGTATATTATGAATAAGCGCATGCATAGTCAGTAAGCCGCTGGCGCGACTAATATTGAGTCTACAAGCATTTCTGAACAGTATCAGCTTGTGATGAGCTGAGCACAAAAGTGGTCAAAAGTTCAGATGTGTGGCCGGCATTAACTTACTTGCTAATTATAATGCGAAAATGACAAGAGTGAGAAGTAAGGTCACAAAAAAACATTGAAATATGGACAGTTTGGGTGGATCACTGGCCCAATTCACATCACTTATTATCCTTGATAATGATAGTGTTGTTGTCAGACTGTGGCACAATGGTTGACTTTGTCATTTTTGACACCTTTGTTTACAGGTGTCTGCTCGCACAGCCATCATTGATTTCACTGTCACCTTGAAAGGTCTGGAGGATCAATTGCTAGGAAGAGTAATTCTTACAGAAAAACAGGTGTGTGTACTTTCTGCCATTTTGATGGTGTATGGTCACATCCTGAACAGCGATGGCTGAAAGTTTGTACCTTGGAACCTGTGGCATGTATGCCATCAAAAAGCATTGGGAACTACTTTGAAGTTGTTGGTAATTCAGGCCATAATATGTTTTGGGAAACTTCATCAGAGTGTAGTTACTTGATTTTTGGCACTTTCCAAGAACTTTGAATGTGGTCATGCTGCAGGACAAGATCTTCAAATGGTGAAAGTAGTGTTTCATGATGATATCTGTCAATATTGTAGGAACTTGAGGCAGAGAGAGTTAAACTGATGGAAGACGTGACAGCGAACAAAAGAAAGATGCAAGAACTGGAAGACAATCTATTGTACCGTCTTACAAGTACACAGGTCAGCATGGAATATATGGTGTCAATGCCCTACTGTGTGTGTGGTGTAGAGACAGTCAGACAGACGGAGACCGACAGAACGATAGACAGACGGACACACAAACAGCAGCTTTGTAGAATACAAACATGATAATAGTGTAAATTCTTGATAACTGAATAATTCATAAAATGCTGCTGTTGATGTTGACCCTGTTGCTCTCCATCGGTCACTTTCTTATCCAACACCAATTTGCTTTGCACATATCGTACAATGATATGACCGTAGCGACAACTATCTCATCGTCCATTTCTAAGTTTGAAGGGAATAGTTTGATTGTGTGTTTTTTAAAGGAGGGCAGTTCAGATCTTCAAATCTACTTCACTGCAAGTGGCATGTACATAGTAAGAAGTCTGTATCATATGTCTGGAGAACAGCAATGAGTGTCAAATCATGTATTGAAGAATACCAGTGTCCTTGTCTATTGTTACAGTAACCTTTCCATCACATTAGTAAACCACAGTGAAAAGTTTGAATGCAGGATGAATTTTTCCTGTTGATATTCAACATTTGATGATTTTGTTTTCATTTTTGTGCGGATAAAAGGGTTCTTTAGTTGATGACGAATCCTTGATATCAGTGCTGGCTACCACCAAAGAAACTGCTGAAGAGGTCACAGAGAAGCTGGTTGTGGCTGCAGATACTGAAATCAAGATTAATGAAGCCAGAGAAGAATTCAGGCCAGGTGAGACATCGACAGCACAGCAAATTTTAAATTTAGGCAGAACATACCCCATAGGAGAGATCTTGGGACATCCAAACTTAGCAGCTCTATAGCTGTTGTGGATTCATTTGGGCACCTGTCAGAAAATATTGGTTTTTTGTGAAAATTAAACATTTAATTATTTCTGTAGTTTTCTATAATATGAGTATAGAGGCATGTTGTAAGGCCAAAGTAATTAAATTCTTTGTTTTGCGTCCACTCTAAATGGGAAAAGGTATGCATCTAAGCGGCTGAAAAACACACACAAAATTAACACAATGTAATTTGATTGCAGTAAATAAAAAATTGTAACAAAATTTTAGTTCAGAAAAGCTAAGCGGTCATGTCCTAAAATTTCCTATTCAAATACACTGTGTGTGTTTTTCATGAAAACCTTAAAAACCTAAGCAGGTGGGGACGCAAAACAAAGAATTTAATAACTTTGGCCTAATGCTTAAATGTTAGTAAATTTGAATTTATAGTAGTTTGTTACTTAAATCCAAATTTTTGTTTGTTATCCTTGAATTGTTACCGTGGATGAGAGATTAACTGTTTAAGGCTTTTTCCAACAAAGTTTGAGTGAATGTTTAAAACCGGGTAGCATGTACCGGTAGGTTAATTTACAAATCGTCATTTAAACTGCAATATATGGATATTATGTAAATAAACCTTGAATTTTGGCTTATTCTATGTACTTTTTGAGAAAGATCACAAACAACTGGAACTTGTGGAGATTTACAGTATGACTGAAAATAAATCTTTTTTTTTTGAAAAAAATGTACAACAAGATGACCAAACAGAGAATCTTCTGATTGTAGTTGTACACTGACTGATACAGAATCATCTTTTTTCCTACAGTTGCAACACGTGGTAGCATTCTATACTTTTTGATCACTGAAATGAGTATGGTGAATGTCATGTATCAAACGTCACTCAGACAGTTCCTGGGAGTCTTTGACTTGTCAATGGCCAAGTAAGTGTAACCTGTCAATTGGCTGCTTCAACCGTCCGCCACCAGTTTGGTTCAACCCCTGTCTTTGAAAAGGCTGGCTGTACTTTCATGCGTGGGAATGGGGAACATGTAGAGATGACTTCAAAGATAGTAAATGTATTAATTGGTGAACACCATCACACAGCTTCATGAAAGCCATTACACTCCAATCATTATTGCACAGCAAAGTCAGAGTATTCTGTCCATGCCGTAGAAGTTCTTTGTCCTCGTTATCTTATCCGACTCCCTTGTGCACAGCAGTGCAGTCATATCTTGGTACAACAGACACTACCACAACTGCATTTCGTATTCAGTATTTTTGCTACGGTTTTGGAATACAGCTACATGGTTTCAGAACTCTGATACAGTTTCTAATGTCCCCTACTCTGATTGCACTAAGTACGGGGAACCCCAGGAGAATTTACCCAAGAACCATCATTAAGGTAATATGCACCTCGGAAGTGAAAGACTTAAACTTTTGCTCAAATTTTCCTTAAGGAATCTTTCAACCATTTTCTTTCAAAATCAAGAATAAAAATCGGGGGTCACCGTGCAAATTTTGGTACTAGAGAACAAATAACCCAAGATTTACCGATATTAGAAATTCAAAATGGCCGCCATCCCTGTGTTAACTCTATGGAGAAAAATAAAATTTTCGAACTTCGAAAAACTAAGCCGGTGAAAAGTTTTCTTTCACCAAGAGCTTTAAAATGAACCCCCACATGTGGTATATCAGAAGAGAACTGTAAAAGTTTGAGAGTCCGAATGTCTGTCCCCGAGGTGCGTTCTACCTTAATATAATAGTAAAACACTGTTCATTGTATTGTATGTTACCCAACTACCCGTATAGCAAATCCACAGAGACACTGAGTACATTATGCATGTGATCTGCTCTCATCTATTTTATAAGTAACATGACTGCAAACTACCATTCAGATTCACTTTGCGATTGCTAAACTTTACAGAAGTGACCGTAGAGTGACAATTTTCAAGTCACAAATGAACATGACAGCTGCTGTAAATATTGATTTATTGTTATCATCAGCAATAATCATAAATATTATGTCTATAATTGGGATCAGCTGACTCACTGATCACAGCAAGAAACAGTACTCAGTCTTCTCAAGTTAATTTACAGCTGATACCTGTGCCTACTCTCACGTAAATAACTTTTCTGCCATCAGGTCAGAAAAATCCCCTATCCCTGCCAAACGCATGCAGAACATCATCAGTTTCCTGACCTATGAAGTGTTCAAGTATTCCTGCCGTGGTCTCTATGAAACACACAAGTTCCTCTTCACTCTACTCATGGCTTTGAAGATTGACTTGGAAGTTGGATTTGTCAAGCATGAAGAGTTCCAAATCTTAATCAAAGGTATGCACTTGTCATCTCTGCAAATTAAGATTTTGAACATTATTTTCTTTGAACACATAATACTCAGTCAGCAAATTATGTAATGAGCTGACTGTACTGCGTCAAAGTTAACCTTTACGGAACTCTTCGGAGAAATGTCATGTCTGAGGTGGACCACACGTGAGTATACACACATTGTACCTTTTCATTTTTTTCAGTCATGACATTGTCAAAATAAAAAATTTTAAATCTATGAAAGCTGTGACCTTTGTACGATAATAACCAACCAAGCAGTAATGTGTCAAAAAGTGTACAAAGTGGTGCGTTAGTTTGCCCCAGCTTTCACTGTATGTTTATGGCAATACACCAACTGTCATATTGTTTGAATGGAAAGATAGCACTGTAGACAAATTTTGTCATCACTCTCTAGCTTCTCCCAAGAGAAATATGAATCCTTTTGAACATTATGTATGTGTCCTATTGCCCTGCCTGTAATGGTAGGAATCCCATGGCTGTTTGGTATCAGGATGATTGCCCCATACACATGTAGTTACAATCTGGACATTTCAACCAACCAGTTGACTTAGAGATAAGATTTGTGTAAGTGTCAGGTGGGAAAATTTTCGGGAGGTTGGGAAGGGGGGGGGTGTTAACTATCTGTACAGTTTTTGGCCTGTGATGGTAATTCCTTGAAAATCCTGTGGAATGTATTTTGCAAGGAACGGAGCAATACTGCACATTTAGCTGAACGTAGCATGGCAATTTCTGCAGCATGAATTATCTCTCTTCTCTATGACCTTCAATCACAGGTGGTGCTGCATTGGATCTGAAGGGATGTCCGCCAAAGCCTTGTAAATGGATCATGGACATGGTGTGGTTGAACTTGGTACAGCTCAGTAAACTACCACAGTTTTCAGACGTTCTTGGCCAGGTTAGTCACAAAACATTTCTATCAAGTTTGTTTTTCATATTACCCGAGTATTTTCTTAGATAATGAATGCCATAAGCATGCATAGAATTTTTCTGTAATCTTGAGTAAACTTCATTTTGATTGAATTTCTGTATCTTTGGTCCTCTCATTCTGTTTAGCATCAAGTGTTCTATTGTTTTGTCATTTAATTTCACACCTTTTTAATAAATTGATTATTGTTTTTCTGTCAACTAGCAATGCATCATTTTTATGGTGACAAACATAAAAAGAGTAATCATGTATTATTAACTTGTAATGGGCCATGTATTTTTGATACATTAGAGACAATTTACAGAATAAGTTATACCATACCTTATATACATAATCAACGTGTGAAAATTTTGTTTCATGCAATCAGTGGTAAATAAAATGTTATGGTATAGGTTCATACATGCATTGTACACCCTTACAAAAAAGTCCTATTGGACTCCAATAGGAATCAGTCTGATAGGATTGTCCAATAGTATTTTGAGACAATATCCTATTAGACAGTCCAATAGTAGTCCAATAGGAATGCGACACCTGTCCTATGAGACAGTCCCATAGTAGTCCAATAGGAATGCGACACCTGTCCTATGAGACAGTCCCATAGTAGTCCAATAGGAATGTGACACCTGTCCTATGAGACAGTCCCATAGTAGTCCAATAGGAATGTGACACCTGTCCTACGAGACTGTCCCATAGTAGTCCAATAGGAACATTAGACATGTCCTATTAGACAGTCCTATGGTAGTCTAATAATAATATGTCCTATTAGACAGTCCTATGGTAATCCAATTTGAACATTATAACGTTTCCTTGAACTCAGCCTGTACATGTGTAGACATTGTTATTGTTGAGGAATGAATTCTGGTCTGGACTAGAATTAAAATGTAAACAATAACATTTGCATTTAACACTACAGACGCTAAGAAGACAAACTATATAGTGGGTGTTTCAATGTTCATTAGGGAGCAAAGAAGAACTTACAATGGATATACTTTTGAACAAAGAAACTTTATTTCTATAATCAGAAAAATATTATACAAAGCTGTGTGTAACAATTATCTAATTAAACTATTATGGCTGAGACTACAGAAGCATATCCACATAGAAATTAAGGTCTGCCTTCATGAAATTTTTGAGTTGCAGCTTTATATGGTTGGCTCTTGTTTTAGGTGATAAGTTAATTTGATGCTGCTATGTAATGTATCCAAAAGTTACACAAAACATTTAATTTTCAGTATCATAATTTTAATAATTCAAAAGCCAAATGAGCTCTATCAGCATAGAAAGAATTCAGGTTTCATGATGGCAATACATGAGTAGAAATCGTTGAGATATCAACTTCTTGTTTGTTATGTAACAGGGGGTCCAACCCCGTTGTTCCATTGCTCCTTTGTCTCACATAAATATCAATGCATTTTGACCATACGTATCCAATCACTAACTACATTACTACCTTGGCTTTAAACTTCACTCCTGTTTATATTCTTTGTGTGGACTGAAATGCCTAGTCAACAAGCTAGAAGTCACACAATGGGTATACACTGGATCATGAGCAGGCAAGTAGACAAAGGACTATTGTAAACCTGGCTATTTCCGTAACTATTCAGTCTTCAAAAGGAAAACACTGACATATAATAATCAGTCCTACCTAACTTTGCTGTACTACAGTGATATAAAAGCTGTAAAACACCCGGTTATGCTGCCACACAGTCCTTTTTCAGAGCTACAACTGACCCCTTTTGTCTGTTTTGCAGCGGCCATCTTGTTTTGATGATGCTAGCCCATAATGCACTGCAGCCACCCAATGCATTCTGGGCTTAGGTTTTCCAATAGGACAGTCTAATAGGACTTTAAAAAGGTGTACAAAATATGTGTTGATCAGACATTATAGCTAAGATAATGAGGTGATATTGATTCTCATTTATGAATTTGAAGTGCTGGTAGTTGTAATAGTCTTCAGTCTGTGGAAACTCAATGATATTGTAACTATGTGTTACTCATATGTATGCATGAGCCAGCATGTAAACTTGATTGCTGGGCCTATTTATTGATTTATTTTATTGATTTAAGTGTTTGTTTATTTATTTGTATATTTTTTTTCATTTAATTCTAGAAATAGCAAAATGCAATATTTTTACAAACCATGTTTCCTTCAGTACCAGTCCAAAGATTAATTGCAAATTAATTTGCAAAATATTTTGCTCTCTGAGAATGGTAAGAATAATTTTGTCAGAGCAATAGCAAAAGCTAATGATTCTGAGAGAATTGAATAAATCCTATTTGAATGTCATTTACAAAAGGATTGTCCTGTAGGACATTCAGGAATTGTTCCCATAGGACAAGAATGGTCCCACATAGTTCCTATTGGAATTTCATTTACAATGGGATTGTCCAATAGGACTTAAAATTATCATTCCTATAGGACCAGCCTGGTCCTACACCGTTCCTGTGGTACTCCTATTGGACCATGGTCAATCCCACTTGGGTCCTATAGGACTTTTTCGTAAGGGCAGAAATGAAAAGGAAATATCCGCAGAGTAAATGAAAATATTTGTATCAGCGGAATTAGACTTGAACTACAAGATCTTTAATTATCATTATGTAATTCAGATTCAACGTAATGAGAGGACTTGGAAAGCATGGTTTGACAAGGATGCCCCTGAAGAAGAAATAATACCAGATGGATATAATAGCTCATTGGATACATTCAGAAAACTTTTACTCATCAGGTGACAAATGAAAATTTCATTGTCAAGTATTTTGTATACATTTCAGTACAATGCACAGGGTCAAGTACACTCTTGGAAAGTACTTGATAGTCCTTGAATTTCAAAATCGCCTGGAAAAGTTCTGGAAAAATCCTAGAAAATGAAACCAAGTCTCGAAAAGTCCTGGAAAATTGATAGCCTGACTACAATTTTCAAAAGTAATATGATGATCAGTCAAGATATCTTGTCAAGATATCTTGATATGTAAAATGATATATGAAAATGATATGTTGTAAAACTGATTGCTTAAAAATGATATTTTGGATTGAAAAAAGTCCAGGAAAATTGCTGAAGAAGTCCTTCAAAGTACTTGAATTTGAAGCGACTTTGAGTGCATGGATCCCCGAGTATCAGTAGGAAGATTTTTATTCAGATATTGCAACAAACTGAGGACTTCACTGCAGCATCAGCGTTCTTAGAACAAGCCAGTTTTTGCACTTATCCAGAACATGATGTAGTTATGATGGCAAACTTAACCCTTTCACCCCCAGTTCCCTGTATACAGGTCCAACTTTACCATAGAAAACAATGGATTTGGGACAAACCATGGTGGTGAAAGGGTTAAATTAAGTAGCACAGCTCAATACCCTCTCAACACCCAGCGATGGAATCATTTTTTGTTGAACGTCAAACGCCACAAAACTGTACTCAGTGAGAATATCTCTGTTTGTGTCAGTGATTCGTTTACATGTAGCTAGTAACATGAAGGCTCTGATTCCAAATTGCTTTAACCCTATGAGCGCCAAAGTCAATTTTTGTCGCCTTCATAAAATATAGCCCAGTCAATTTTTCTCAGATTTTTGCCATAATTTTGATAAAAAGCTGTAGTCCATGAAATGTGATGTCCATTTGGGCCAAAATTATCGAAAAAATTACAGAAAAATTCATAAAAAATGGTAAAATGTTGCAATAAAATTTTGGTGAGAAAAATTTAAGGACTCAAAGGGTTAAAACTTCCAGCAGCCACTCATTATGTGTAAGTACTTTGTTTGACTTTGTTGTTGTCAATTTTGAATGACATTGTGAACACAGATCATGGTGTCCAGATCGTACCATGCCACAAGCCAGGAAGTACATTGCAGACTCTATGGGTGCTAGGTATGCAGACCCTGTCATCTTGGACTTGGAGAAGACATGGGAAGAAAGTGACATTAGAACTCCACTGATTTGTTTCCTGTCCATGGGTAGTGATCCAACAAACAATATTGAAGGTCTAGGCAAGAAATTAAGAGTCGGTATGTGTAAAAGTCAAGTATACATGATATTTGTATTAATTGTTAACATTTTCTCAATTCAGATGTGAAACTATTTCAAATGTATATTGTTAAAATCTTCAGGACAAGGAAACAAATACAGAAAGTGTTATGTAGCAATTGATGTATATGAAATATGACAGAATGTCAAGTTAGATTTATTTCGGATTGTTTTAATGAAATAAATTGAAATCTGCTATGTTGTCAGCTAATATTTCGGTCAAAAATATTTCCTCTCTGCAACTAACATCATGCAAGGCTACAAGTATGTGCTTTCCACTCGTAAAGTTGCATGTTTTTCATAATGTGGAGCTGAATACATAAAACGTCAATCACTTGATACTCTCAGTTCAAACTCAGCGGAATATAATGTAACTGAAAATACTTCAAATCCTTGCTGTTATTACAACAAATAGCTTCTCAAAAAATTTTTCTGTAGCTTGGCAGATGGATTTTTTTTGTGGCAACTTTTCCAACAAAAGAAAATTCCCCATGGATCAATCAACTTCACTTCTTGCAATTCTAATCAGTGATTTTCTTTTGTAATTGGAATCTTAAACCTATTCAGAATGTCGTGCCATTTCCATGGGACAGGGTCAAGAAGTCCATGCTAGAAGACTAGTACAGCAGTCTATGGCTGGAGTGAGTATAATACTTGGAGTGGTCAACAAATACTATCCAGAGAAATTTCTTTGTAAAAGAAATTCTTGTTGCCAGTTTTTGATTTATCATGGAGTTACCTGTTTCTTCTGACTATGTTATACAGCAAATTGTTGAAAAGGAGTTAATATTTAGCTTAGCATATGATCTAGGAGCTATCCTTACATTGAAGTTGAAGTTAAGTACCAGTATTTTGAGACATCATTTTGCATTTCTGTGTCTTACAAAATATTAAAATAATGTATTTTTGTTTTTCATCCACCAGGGTGGCTGGGTTCTGTTACAAAATTGCCATTTAGGTCTTGACTTCATGGATGAATTGCTGGAGACCGTTACAACACATGAACCGGTCCATGAGACTTTCCGTGTCTGGATCACAACAGAAGTGCATACACAGTTTCCAATCAGCTTGCTACAGGTAAGACACCTCTACAGGTGCAGACAATGTTTTTATCCTGGGTCCAGTCTCTATCAAGGTTGGCAACTGATTAGTTGCAATATATGATGAGTAAATATTGTAGGTATCAATGAATAAATGTTGGGTACTGCAAAGTTAGAGGCCTATTGAGGATTCTTGGTACAAGTTTAATTTAGAAAGCAACATTGCTTACTGCATGTGAATAACTGCAAAAACAAAATATTTTCATACCAGCTACAGTATAACTATTCAAGAGCTCCACCCATTGTTATTTTTAAGAGCTGTATTTGTATGATGTTATTCTGACAGAGCTTCCTTTTTTTAAAATCAATCCATAATTTTCTCAACAGATGAATTGGCAACAGTATACACTACTTTGAAAGTCTTTCAGGAGCTGCATAGTTTCATAGTATATTTTGAATTTGTGCTTGATTTGCATTTTAGTGTTTTCTTATAGGGTGTACGCTCGGCAGTTTTTTAAGGAAAAGCAAAGTGTGTACCATATAAAAGTCAGATATTGAGTTCTACCAAAAGAAAAGTGACTAATCACATATTTTCAATATCAAAATGAAATAAGATACAGTTGACACTTTATAGAAATGCCTTGACATGTTTTTCATTGACTTCAACAGTCATCCATCAAATTCACCAATGAACCTCCTCAAGGAGTGAAGGCTGGTTTGAAGAGAACCTTTGCTGGTATTACCCAGGATCAGCTAGATATCAACAATCTACCACAGTGGAAACCTATGCTGTATTCTGTGGCTTTCCTACACACTACTGTCCAGGTAAGCAGACTTTGTCTGTTTGTAATTCTGTCCAACCATTGTGATCTCACTTTAGTCCCTATTTACAGTGAAAGTGTGTTTTTGTGTGCTGTATGAAGATTTAAGCTATATTCACACTGCACGTTAAACAAAGCTTTGAGACAGAAAGCCATCACTTATTCAATTGTTGTTTTGTATACATGAAGCTAAAGACCCAAGTTTCTATTTGTTTTTCATTTGTCATTGAAAGTTGACATCACACCTTTAAATCAAAACATTTTCAGAAAAAAAATTGTAAGAGACTTGATGTAGCAGTGTAAAATGTCTTCACAAATGATTTGTCATTTGATTTCCAGGAAAGACGTAAGTTTGGTCCCCTTGGTTGGAATATCCCGTATGAATTCAACCAGGCTGATTTGACTGCCAGTGTTCAGTTCATACAGAACCATTTGGATGACATTGATCCCAAGAAGGTAAGTTTGACCCTTTCAGTAATTTTATCATTTATATACTAAGAGGTTATTATGAAAATACTGCAATGGATGCACTCGGACATCGGCACGCGGAGGGTGATACGCTGCACCGATGTCCGAGTGCATCCTTTGCGGTATTTTCATAATAACCTTATTATTATACATCTTACATTCCTGACTGGGGCATCAAATTTTGTCAGATTAGTGACCGTTTTCGTGCAATGTCAAGCATTTTTCTTCCGATTTATAGCCCAAGTGTGGAACGCTATCTTGGACACGCTTCTGCAACTTCTGGATAGTGTGTTCATTACACATGTATGTATAGAGCGCGTGAGAGACTCTTCCAGTGAGTCCCTTGAAACCATTCAACAGTGAACGAGCAGATACAGCTGCAGGGGATGGGGCACCTGGAAACCTTACGTGTTACGAAACGAATGTTCCGTACGGCTTTTTTAGCGTACTCAAAATTCTATTGTTGTCGATGGTAGTTGTATAATAATATTCTATATGTCCATCAATGTAATTCCCAGTTCCTCCAAAAATTGTTTGTCATGTTGTATTTAGTCCCCACGGACACCGTCCGGGGGGACTTATAGGTTTGGTCGTGTCCGTGCGTGTGTGCGTCCGTGCTTGTGTGCGTCCGTGCGTGCGTCCGTCCGTTCACGCAGATATCTCAGAGATGCAAGGAGCGATTTCATTCAAACTTGGTACAAGAATTACTTCATATGTCATACAGATGCACGTCAATTTGTTTTGTGATACGATCCAATATGGCCGCCAGGCAGCCATTTTATTACGATTTTTTCATGTACAGAGCCATAACTCAGACACGTTTCAACCGATTTTATTCAAAGTTGGTACAAGGACATTGACCAATGTCATAGATATGCACGTCAATTTGTTTTGTGATACGATCCAATATGGCCGCCAGGCGGCCATTTTCTAACGATTTTTTCATGTACAGAGCCATAACTCAGACATGTTTCAACCGATTTTATTCAAAGTTGGTACAAGGACATTGACCAATGTCATAGATATGCACGTCATTTTGTTTTGTGATACGATCCAATATGGCCGCCAGGCGGCCATTTTCTAACGATTTTTTAATGTACAGAGCCATAACTCGGACACGTTTCAACCGATTTCATTCAAAGTTAGTACAAGGACATTGACCAATGTCATAGATATGCATGTCAATTTGTTTTGTGATACGATCCAATATGGCCGCCAGGCAGCCATTTTCTAACGATTTTTTCATGTACAGAGCCATAAGTCAGGCATATCTCAACCGATTTTATTCAAAGTTGGTACAAGGACATTGACTTATGTCATACATATGTACGTCAATTTGTTTCATGATATGATCCAATATGGCTGCATGGCAGCCATATTGGTTACAATTTTTTCATGTCCTTAGCCAAAACTTGGGCACGTCTCAACTGATTTTATTCACCGATTTTATTTAAACTTAGTACAGGGACATCGACCTATGTCATACATATGCACATTGATTTGTTTTGTGATACAATCCAATATGGCCGCCGTGTGGCCATTTTTTCGGATTTTTTCATGTCCGGAACCATAACTCAGACATGTATCAAGCAAATTTATTCAAAGTTGGTACAAGGACATTGACTTATTTATACATATGTATGTCGATTGGTTTCACGAGATGGTCATGGCCACATGGTAGCAATTTTGTTATGGTTGTTTCATGTCGAGAGCCATAACTCTGGCAAGTCTCAACTGATCTTATTCAAAGTTGGTACATGTACATTGACTTATGTTGTACATATACTTGTTGATTTTTTAAACAGTAAGATCAAATATCGCTGCATGGCGGTGAATTTGTTACAATTTTCTTATGTACAGAGCCATAACTCAGACATATTGCCACCAGTATCATTCAAAGTTGGTACAAGGACATTGACCTATTTCATACATATGCTCCTCAATTTGTTTCACGTCATGTAGCAGTAACATGTCAATTATTGAAGTTTCGTAAATAGGCTGATATGTCAAGAAATACTGCATCAAATTCATGAAACTTTGTACAGATGTTAAGCTCACATTGCTTTAACATTGAAAAAGACATTATCAGTGTCATTTTAATTAATTTGTAATTGCATAAGTAATGAACTTTCCTAATTAGGGTGATATAGCCACAAATTAATACAACGTCAAATGTGATGAAACTTGATACAGATGTTGATCTCATAGTGTTGTAAATACTGCATCAAACTTTATGAAATATGGTACCAGTGATAATCTGTTCAGTGTTAGGATTGTATGCAAAAATGTTTTGCAACATCCTGTTGATTAATTCCTAGTTGACTCATTTATGAACTTTAGGATGGTGGCCTACTTTGGTTTTATGTTTTCATCACCATGGAACTCATTCTTGGCCATTGAGTGCCATCTGTATCAAATTTTTTTATCACAGACCTAATTAATGAAGAGGACTCTATCCTCTCTGAGAACATGTAATCAAAGTACCCATTAACAAGTGGGGACTGTGTCATCAACGATGACTTTTAATTCAGTGGTTAATTGTTTTGTATGATTACAGGGAGTTTCATGGAACACTGTAAGATACATGTTAGGTGAAGTACAGTATGGAGGCAGAGTAACTGACGACTATGACAAGAGATTACTCAACACATTTGCCAAGGTAACAGACATTTCAGTGTAGTTTTGTTCTCAAATTCATACATTTTCTTCTAAAACAAAAACATAGTCTGAATTTCCCTTCTTTTGTTTTTACATAATCTTAGTAAATTTATTATCAAGATTTTTTTTCCAAGAGGAAGACAGTTCACATAAAATAGCGTATTGCTATGTTTATTTATGGCTTTAACATTATTGTATCAGAAACTTGTATATGGGCTGGAGGCCTTAGAACGCCTGGTTATTCTAAATTCTATTATCTTCTCAAATCAATTCTGTTTGTTTTATCATCAATAGCATTTTCACACTTTCACATGCAAAGAAAGTCTTACAATTTTGCTTGTAGAGGCGCATTGCACCGCTTTTTTCTCCATGTGGTAGATTTGTATTTCTGCCATTGTATACCACACACTCCTTTCCAATCAGCACTGGTAGATGAGTTTGCAAAGGTATCTAAATAGTGAAAGATTTTGTCTTGGTCTACAGGTGTGGTTTGGTGAGAACATCTTCCCAGAGTCATTCTGTTTCTACACTGGATACAAAATACCACGATGTAAAACTGTGCAAGAATACATGGAATACATTGAAACCTTACCTCTGGTAGACACTCCTGAAGTATTTGGACTCCATACTAATGCCGATATTACGTATGTATAGTTAATTTACAAAAATTCTTTATTGACAGTATTACTTTTGACATACCGGTAATTCATTATTTATTACCACTGATGTAATTTTACATATGTCCAGCCAAAGTTGCATGTTTTGCTAGTATAATACGGTCTTTTCTGAATCACTGAATTTGTAAATATCATGAAGTTCATAAAAGTTTGTTAAACATCATGTACATTGCATATTGAGTAGTGTTTAGCCTTTGGTAATCCATACTGTTTCTAAGCTATGCAGACAAATTGCCATCTTAAACAAAACAGTACAACAAATAAGTCAATGATAATTTGAAGTACGCGTCTTGGTGAAATGTGATGTGCTTTTATTTTTCTTTTCAGTTTCAAAAGTAATTTTGTTTCAATATAAAACAATGTGTAATCGCTAATTTTTATGTAATTTCAGAAATTTGAAATTGCTTATTTGAACCATAAAGTTGACCAAAACCTACATTCCTTTTACCTGGCTCTCTTACAATGGTGGAATTAAATCATTTACTATTTTGAAGGTTTACTTTACATGGTGTTAAAAACTTTATATCACTACAGATACCAGAGTAACACTGCTAAGGAGATCATGGACACCATTGTGAACATTCAACCCAAGGAAAGTGGTGGCGGTGGTGGTGAAACTAGAGAAACTATCGTATACAGACAAGCCAATGATATGCTGGAAAAACTACCCCCCGATTATCTACCCCATGAGGTACAGTATGCCGTCTAACTGATCATACCTGTATTTTTAAAATAACGATACCCACATGCTTCAAATTGTGTTGATTTCATCACAAAGTAAAGAACATGTGTTCCATATAGATGCAATGCTAGTTGTTTTTGATTGAACAATGGAAAAATGTACTGATTGGTCCATAGGTCTCCAGAAATAACATCTTGTATCCTCCAAAGTCAGTAAGCTGAGCAGTCAGCTTTGGTGTTCACCAATTTTCAAAATGTGAGCAAAGCATCGGCATTGTTTGAATTTGAAACAAGCTTGATATTAACTGACTTTCAAAGATATCAGCACATCAAATATATTCCGTGTAAAGTTCAACAAATGAATATATACAGATACAGTGAATATACCCTGGAGAGACAGAATGGTAGTCTGGTCTGTGTTTCTTTCCTTGGTTGGTTGAGTTCATGGCAAACAATACTGCCATAATTTGATTGAATATGAAATTATACTTATATGTGCTTTGACATATATCATTTCAGGTGAAAGCTCGGCTACAGAAGATGGGAGCATTGAATTCTATGAATATCTTCCTACGTCAGGAGATAGATCGTATGCAGCGTGTCATCAGCCTTGTGAGACAAACTCTATCTGATCTCAAACTGGCCATAGAGGGCACTATCATCATGAGTGAGGTAGGATGGGTAATACATTCCTTCACAAAATCGCAGAGAGGTTTAAAATGGGTTCAGAGAACAAAATCTTGGTACTGTTGGATGATATAATTCAGTGAGAATATTTTTTAACCCATGTAAATCCATTTTCCCCTTCAGGAGTTCCACTATGCAACAGAAAATAAAAGGCCTTCACTACATATGGTTCTGAAAGATTTGATCAAGTGCTGTTTTTGTGAGAGAAATATTTTTTGATAGGTGAAGACAAAATTGTTCATTTGAGATTAAAAACCTAAAGCTGCCATCTATGATTGTAGGAGAAATAGACATTAGCTTTTCCTAATATGAGAAATACCAGAGTTAATTACTTTTCAATCCTATGATTTCAGAATTTACGAGATGCTTTAGACAACATGTATGATGCTAGAGTACCAGCACTGTGGAGGAAGGTATCTTGGGTTTCATCAACCCTTGGTTTCTGGTTTACTGAACTCATTGAACGGAACACACAGTTTTCAAGTTGGATATTTGAATCCAGACCAAACGCCTTCTGGATGACTGGATTTTTCAACCCTCAAGGTCAGTTTTACCATCCTGGCTTCACTGTATATTCCCCGTGAAACTACTGCTGTGATGCTAAAATACATAGTGTGTAATACCAGTACATTGATAGCCAAGATACAGCAATCTGATTGGTTAAGACTTTGAAATGAATGTTCGTGATATACCATGGTTGGAACATGTGCTAGCTCTGAGCCAAAGAAAAATCCCTTTTTTTTTGTTTACTCCAAAATTTCAATATAGTGTTCTGACAATTGACCATCTCAGCAATGGGTGGGTTTTGACCAGTTCACTCCATACTGGTATATGCACTCACAAATTGCTCATGCATATATGTCATAACTAGTCAACATCTCATGTTACACCTGTTGCCGGGGTGGTTTGTCGCTTAAATGCTATTTATCTACTTGTTTGTTTGTTTGTTTTGTTTATATTTATCAGTTTGTTGATTTAACTGATTCATTTAGTTTAAGCATTATAAACTTGACAGTCTCTGGTGGTGCATGTTATTTATTTGTTTGTTTATTTGTTTGTTTGTCAGTTCGTTCATTAATCTGATTCATTGAGTTTCTGCACTATAAACTTGAAAGTCTGCGTGCACTGAGATTAAAAACATTCAGCTTATCAAAATTATTAATGAGTGCTGATGAATGTGAATTTTATTACTAGGTTTTTTGACAGCTATGCGTCAAGAGGTGACCAGAGCTCACAAAGGCTGGGCCTTGGATTCTGTCACTTTACACAATGAAGTTATCAGACCTTTCAAAGAAGACATCACAGCACCACCTCCTGTAAGTCTATACAAGTGCACACCTTTATTTCCTTTTTTGTTTGATCAACTCGTGGGCTAATACCTCACCTCATCATAGCTTTCCATCAGTCTGGCTATATTTGTTGAAATATACATCATTTAATGAGTCATTCCATTGTGGAGAAATGTAAAACAGCTTGGAAAAAGTAATTAGCTGTGGAAGAGTTTCAGAGTATAATTGACATAGAGTTTCTGATATATGCAAATTATTGTACGTAGATCACAATGAAAATTGGCATTATGGAATGAGTGTGTCAACAGTGGACTTTACCATCCACTGGTGACTGCAATTTGCCTGAGAATATTCTGTGTATAATTTTCCCTAGAAATTTTGGAGACCTATTTGTTATCATTTGCAGAGTTAATATGAGTGCCAGACTGCTTGAAAAGTCAGTGTTTTGACATTGTCATCTATGCACTCTATTCTTCCCTATAGATGCAATGAACTTGATCATCAAGTATGAACCTGTTTTGTAAGCGTACTTATGCATATTTAACTTCTGTAGTACAATGATACTATATATGCATGTGTTTGTCACACAGGAGGGTGTGTATGTGCATGGTTTGTATCTGGATGGTGCTGGATGGGACAGACGTGGCTGTAAACTCATAGAATCCACCCCTAAGGTGCTCTTCACACTACTGCCAGTGGTACACGTCTTTGCCATCAACTCCACCGCACCCAAGGACCCACGTCTGTACCAGTGCCCCGTGTACAAGAAACCAGTGCGTACTGATCTCACCTACATCACACCATTGTGGCTGAAAACCGTCCAGAGCCCTGACCACTGGATTTTGAGAGGTGTTGCGTTACTGTGTGACACCAAATAAATGATGCATTTTAAAATTTTGTCCACCAGCACATCACTGAGTCTATCAATGACAGCTTGAAAAAAAATTTAATGTTTAACAATTTACACTGAAACATAAATCTGACATACTGTTCTGAGAAAAAACTTTAAAAGTTTCCTAAATTGAAATTGTAATTTATACATCCCAATGAACTAAAATATTTTATCAAATACAGTGTTTCATCAATTCACATTTTATTGTTGAATTTTTCCATCAAATTTAACAAAATTTCTATAAGTTGTTCTGTTGTATTGTGTTGGTTGGATTAGCCTGTAGATCTGTAATTTTAACATCAATAATACCGCTAATTATTTTTAGCTGAATAAAACATCGTTGATGCATCTAAGATTGATTGTCTCTTCCTTTTTTATGTATTTTTGAGAGATTGGCAAGTGATATTTCAATGCATATGGATTACAGAGTTGACTTTAAGAAAACCAACCTGAATAGTCTTTTTCAAAACTCTAAAAAAAGGTAATAATAGCTGCGGAAAAAACATCTAGTACAAGGCAAGACAAGTCAAGTATTAAACTGATGATGGATGCACAAGTATGTAATAAACACATGCCTTACTGTTATGTTTTTTTCTCAACTATCAAGTAACTGGACCAGTTACATTCATTCACATCAATGCACAAATACTACAAGATTGGCTGCTATTGCAAGTGATTTAGTGTCTAACATTACTGGTAAACCCATACTATTGAAACCATTGAGACAATGACAGACCTAGAGAGGGGTTCTCAGTTTGCCAAATACACAGACAGTAAGTTAAACACGGCTATATATGCCACGGATATATAACAAACTATAGAAATAACGGGCGACGCGCTGACCATTAACGTTTTATGTGGGCAAGGGCGAGAGGAAAGCCAAAAATTAACAAGCCTCGCCCGTTAATTTGGCTTTCCCGAGCCACGCGCCCACAAATTAAACGTTTAATGGTCAGAGCGGAGTCTGTTATTTCCATTATATTATCAGCAAACCCGAAAACCGTCAAAATTTCCGAAAATTTCAGGAGCAAACGACAACTGGCCCAGAAACTGAGCAGTACGCGATGCACTGTCACGTGTGCTGTAAAAAAATTGGCAAATCCGGAGATGTTTTCAGAAAAAAGTATCTCAACTTGACCTACAAGTGCTCCATTTTATTTTGTGATTGATTATGATTTACGTTTGAGCTGTAAGTTACGATACTTTGAGTTGTTAATCCTATTATTCATATTCACGGGCATGTCAGTCATGTGGTTCAGCTTGCCCGATCAAAATGCGACAGGCAGGGCATGGTAATATAATGTCATATATATCCTGGTGCTTTATTACAATATAAAGAAGAACAATGACAGAATATTATATCAAGTCGTTACAAAAGTTTGCTGTTTGCATATAAACAACTTACTGGTAAAACCCTACACTTTGCAGAGGAAGTTCAAAGCAATAGAAAGCTTTTGAGATAAGAAGACAATGGTCATGCAGTCATTGAAAAGTATCCATGAAATTAATAATCAGCATATCATAATAATGCACAAGTTCAATTACTATAAATCTTCTCTTCGCATGACCTTGACAAACCATGAAGGTAGAAAGAAAGACTTTCTACCTCCACGGACAAACCAACAAAGGTAAAGAGATGGCTACTAGTAGAGGGTACTTACCCTTTAAAGTTTCCTAACTAGTCCATGACCTTGACACATGTGTGGTCTTCAGGGAACAAAATCAGCTGATCACTTATTCTCTTGGAGCTCTGGATCACTAACTGGTTCATTCCAAATAAAATATCTCATCTGCCTGAATTGAAATTGAAATGTCTTTGTCGAAGATGTACAACCTCCTATCCCACTTGGAATACAGTTTTGAGTGCATCCAAGGGTACAGGTCAAAGGTCATTCCTGGCGCCCTCTGGAGCCTATTTCAGAAGTTTGTCTTCCCAATGGAGCACATCACATCAACTTTGTACCGTTTTCTTTTGGGTTTTGCCGCCATGGTTGTCATATACTTAAATGCACAGTTGATTACAAAATGTTACAGCTAATATTCAACACTTTGCCCATCACCTCTTAACTTGGAGACTGTTCAATCAATGTGACCCTACGAATAACTGCTTGTGTTTGCTTGGGTCACTTAATTTTGATCACACTGTCAATATCAACAATGATGACATGACAATTGCAATGACAATTGTTTTGATCAATGCAAAACCTGTATGTCCATAAACCCTTTCATGATTCTGAAAGATTCTTGTGCACTAACATAACACATAAGCCAAGGGCGATACATACAGGCCGTTCATTATATACTGGTGCACAAGGGTGACAGAGGCCAGTTCATAGATACTGGTGCACAAGAGTGACACAGGCCAGTTCATAGATACTGGTGCACAAGGGTGACACAGGCCAGTTATAGATACCGGTGCACAAGGGTGACAGGCCAGTTCATAGATACCAGTGCACAAGGGTGACACAGGCCAGTTCATAGTACTGGTGCACAAGGGTGATACAGGCCAGTTCATAGAGTACTGGTGCACAAGGGTGATACAGGCCAGTTCATAGATACTGGTGCACAAGGGTGACACAGGCCAGTTCATAGATACTGGTGCACAAGGGTGACACAGGCCAGTTCATAGATACCGGTGCACAAGGGTGACACAGGCCAGTTCATAGATACTGGTGCACAAGGGTGACACAGGCCAGTTCATAGATACTGGTGCACAAGGGTGACACAGGCCAGTTCATAGATACCGGTGCAAGGGTGACACAGGCCAGTTCATAGATACCGGTGCACAAGGGTGACACAGGCCAGTTCATAGATACTGGTGCACAAGGGTGACATAGGCCAGTTCATAGATACCGGTGCACAAGGGGATACAGGCCAGTCATAGATACGGGGCACAGAGGGTGACACAGGCCAGTTCATAGATAGTGGTGCACAAGGGTGACACAGGCCAGTTCATAGATACCGGTGCACAAACCTCAAAGGCGCAATATGAAAACAAAATTAGAATGACCAAGAAAAATGTGCTTGCTTTGAGGAAAGTATATCTGGAAAGTGGTCATGTCAAGGCTACACAAACTTCAGTTTTAAAAGTGGAAAATTTTCTACCATGTCAAAGTTATCAAGATTGACTTGTATTCAGAGGGCACGTGGATGCCTCAACCTGTGAAGTCTGTACGAGGCCATTAAAAATGAAAGCTGATGCATGGTTAACATAATTCCTTTGTTTTAGTTGGAGCCTGCCTCCAGTCAAAAGTAAAATTTTTATGCAAATTGAGAGCGATGTCAATTAATCATGTCATTTACTTACCAAGCACACACACTCCTACAAAAGTTGGATACTGTACAAGCTCACATAAGATATACCAAAACTACACATTAATGAAAGCCAACTTGCAATGATTTCATTTTTTCAAGGTGGTAGATCATATTCATATAATCCAAATATTTTGCTACTCAATTTTGTCACTCTCCAGCCCTAGACAGGTCTACATTTATCCCTGACCCAAATTTGGAAGACAATACAAAAAATTTATTCAATGTTATTTTGAAGCATGAAAAGCAACATTGGCGCTCTCCACAAAACAAGATTTAGTCTGTGAATCAGAAAGGACAAAATGAAAAGATCTACATTGGGTGAAATCTTGATGGCACATAAATTCATAGTATATGTGTTTCAGCCTTGGTCTGTTACTAGATATTACTTTTCCCTCTGCAGCTCACTATCAACGACCAAAAATCATACAGAGAAAAGGAATGTTTTACGAAATGGTAATCCTAGCGTGCAACAAGCCAAGAGACACTAACATTCAGCTGTTGATAGGGTACTCCATATGTGTACTTATTTTTTCCAAGCAAACATGAAAAAAAAGGATGTGGCTGGTCCAGATCGAAGCTAGCAAGGATTACAAACAAAACTTTCAGCTGTGAATGTGTAATTAACCGATCTCACAATATCCTGAGTTTTCCAAGTTTTCTTTGAATAAGACTCATTGGAGAGAGAAAAAGTGTATAATGCTGCCATATGAGTATCAAAACTGGTATGTAATTCAAATTTTTTTAACATTTTAGATTTCTCGTTATTTTCAAAAACTAATCATATGACAGAGAAAGCAAAGATTACGACGACAAAAATGTTTGCCATTGTGTGTTGTGCATTCAAGTAAATGGCATCATGCTTGTTTCTAGTATGATCATGATGTGTATATGCAGGAAATACTGTTTCTGTATTTTTCCATGGGGGCTCCCATTTCATGAGTGCGGCACCCATTTATTGAGCCTGTTGAAATGTGTAGGCATGGTCCAAATTGGTTAGCAGTGAGACTTCTATACATGTCCTTCAGTTAGCACATTTACACGAACCAACCTTGGTTTGAAATAAAATCATGAAAATAGTGCATAAAATTGGCAGCTATTTGGGCTTTAAAGGCAAGTTTTTGGTGTTTTTACATCATTTACCAAAAGTGAATGTGAGTGACAGAAAATAATTTCAGTTGTCTCACAAAGAGAGATGTTTTCCTTAATGATGCCTTCAGGAAATGGGGTAGATTACAACTTCATGGAAAGTGACATAAAAAGAGCCAAGCAAAACCAAGCATAATTTTTTAATATGTTAAAAATGTTAAGAGTCAAGATTGCGTAAATACAGTAGGTCTAGTTCCAGGAAAATATATTTTGTTTGTTTGGCCAAATGCCTCCTCATATCAGTATAATTATCATTCTACAGTGTGGGTACTGATAGAGACACAATTAACTTGAGGAATTGTGTTGCTTGTCGAAACTAGGTAATTTGTTTTTACTGTTTCAACAGTGCTTTCTTTTCCAGCATTAAGTGAGCCATCAATCAAGACTTACAAATCATGAAACTACAACAGCTTCAACAGCAAAGACAGTGAACTTGATTTTTAAAAGTGATTATTTATTTCATAATAAATCTTCAACTGTGGCACAATTTTATTAGAAAAATAAAACAGGTAATACATTCATGGTGATTTCACCAAATGGAAAATTTGTAAAATTTAATGAGAAAAAATAAAATGTGTAATTCATGGCTTGTACCTATGTTAGGAAATGACTAAATAACGGGATCAAAGATAAAAAATCTTAGAAAATTTCCATTAGTGGAATATTCCAGCTCAAAAGCAAGTACTGGAAATTTCGTATATTTCAATTCATTGTAAAAGCACCAATGATTGAAGGATTTGTAGTAAACAAAGATTTTCTGAGAAAAAATTATTCAGACTATATAATTTTCTGGAGTGCCCTGCATTGCGGGGAAAACGTTGCAAATATATCCTTGTATAATTGCATGTAAAATTACAGGTAACAGTATATGCAATTGGCATAAGCTGTTATTCTTGAGAGTTCATTTATAGCAATATGATGTCAGGCCATGAAAATGACTTTTTAAAGCCTGTAACTCAAGGGATACATTGTTATTGCGAATCATAAGGGTAAGATTCTTTGAATGTTTACCAATACAGACCTATACTGACAGTGAGCATGTACAGGTCGACATGACATGTTGATTTGATTCTATGCTATCAAGCAGAGGTCCAGTCATTAACTTAGATAACCATGATCACACTGAGAGTGAGTAAATAATCCCAATATGATACAAAATACATCAATGAAAAGGTCTGTAGACAGGCTTCTGTATAGTACATGTACTCATCATTGACAATGAAAAAATGAAATTATCCTGGTATGGCGCAAGCAACATTTCTCAGTCGGTAAGTACATACCCCTTGTTTATAGCTATTGCTTTGCTAATGTTTTGAAAGACAACATGCAATGATAATTCGGTTTGTTAATTTAGTGTTAAACATTTCATAGGATGCAAGTTTGGCACATTACATTTGAAAAACAAAAATTTCATGCATTGCTTATGAATATATTATTATACAAGAAAATTTGCTAAAGCTCAGATCTAAAACTAAAAGGCAGTGGCATTTTGCTGCTTATGCTAAAAGAAAGCCCTACAAAAAAATTAAAATTTCAAAAACTTTCAAAGTAACAAACAATTTTGATGTAAATTGGTAATTTAAAGAATATTTCTTTAATGTACTGGAAATATCGCAAAATTCTCATGCCGACAATTTAGAGTCCAGAGTACAATCTAGATGGCCCCTCTCCGGTATTCAACACCTCTCAACCTGAGTTTATCTCCTTGATATTAAAAACTTTAAAAATATTGATCTTGTGAACCTATCACATCTCAACTATGTCCACATATATAGCACCAAGTTACTCAACACGTTGAAATGTCTTCTTAAACTTGACATTCACAAAACTAGTCGAGTTCAGCTACTGAGTCTGAGTTCCTGAGATGATTGGAAAGTGGCCAGCCGTGGTGCAGGTCTTGGCAGTAGTTTCACACGGCTTGAAGCACTTGTGTGGTATATTTAATTCAACTTATGGCAGTTTACTGAGTATCTTGTCCACTTCCTCCACACAGGATTCCATCACATAATTCACCATCACTGCTGTCTCCAGTCTGGTTTGATCAAAAAAAGGAAAATAATTCAATGAGAAAATTCCTTTTGTGAAACACTTTCACTCGTATTATTTGTCTCCCCATAAGGTTGAAAAATTCTATAAAGCACGGATTGTCATAATCCTCTGATCTGTGCTGGATTACAGTTAACAAAAGTGGTCACCTTGGGGCAGCCCTGTAACATTGTACATGTTCTACAGAACCACCACCTCCCATATGTGGTCAGTTGCCACATGTAATTGCTGCAATGTGACACAAAGTCTGTATGTGTATAGATGTCTAACTCTGAATGATCTCTGTCAAACAATGCTCACACTGAGAGTAAGAATAAGACTAAATCGACAGACTTTACATCTGCATTAGCAACAGTTTCCGAAAAATTAAATCTATTTATCATGTTTTTCAACAGATAAATGACATGGAATTATATCACTGCAGTCACTGATTCCTGAATTCACCACTCAAAACACCACCACACTGACCCTCTATACAAATGCATCCACAAAAGAGGGGTCACTTTTTCAAGGTCACCTGTGTGACTACAATACACAGGTTTGACCGTACAATGAGGTTTATGTGTAAGGGCTTGGCAAACATCCGTGGAAACCTACCTTGATTTGATTTGGTGATATTTTTCCTTCTCAAAACGACTCTTCTTCAGAGCTTGCTTACACTGAGTTGCTAATGATTTGAAACACTGATCCTTCAGTCCATTGTGAGCTGGATTGTCCCAACTGTGTGACAAAAGAGAGAAAAACAATTAAATATGCTTCAATTAACATTTGAGTCCTGTAAATTTTACAACCAAAATTTTAGTGCATTATTCTACCAATTGTCATAAATTTTTCTGTAATTTTATGATAACTTTGGACCACAATGATTGACATCACCTTTCATAGGCTTTTGATCAAAGTTTTAGGAAAAAATCTGAATAGAAGAACTGTCTGGATCTGAAAAAAAGTTTGCTAGGTTATATTTTATACAGGAGTCAAAAATTGACTTTGGCAATCAAATGGTTAATGTGGTTGAGTTATTTTGATGAGTCTGAACCCATTAGAAAAAAAAGAAACAGATGATAAGAATTTCAGTATTGCCTTCAACAAGTCTCCAATGCTTACAAGACTTTTTTCTGTGGGACTGTAGAAAATGTGGATTACCAAAGCAACACATTCAACTATATATATTTTTAAAAAGTGCTAAGGTTGTGTGGTGATTAAAGAATTCTATAAAGTCAATCTTTTGGTTTTTTATCGATTTATAACAACCCAAAGTGTTGTATTAACAAAACTGGATTTCTATAATGGAAAATGGGTTTGGGTGAAAAGACTTTGAGTGACAAAAACTGTTGAAATGAACTTACTCAGGTAACTTCTCCACAAATTTCCATGCCATCAATGCATAATCTATCACTGTTTCCCAGAATTCTGACTTCATGAGGGTCTTGCCTTGATCAACACATTCTTTCTGTAAAAGAAAAACACAATGTATTTGATCAGTGCTAACGTTAGGTTCTGGCAATTATATACCTTGTCGCCACCTACAACAAAGGCTACATCAAATAATCAATGTTTTCAAATTGTGTATACCGAATGGTAAAGACTAGCAGGTTTTCTTAATATCATCATGCCTTAGAATTAGGTAAGACAGCCAACTACCAGTACTTGACCAGAAAAACATTACATCTGTTCAGACTGACCAGTCCTGAAAAGTGCTTCTTGGCATGAAGAGGGGTTAACCCTTCTGAGTGCTGTAATTTTTCCCTCCATAATTTTAGTGTAACATTTTACCAATTTTTATGAATTTTTTGATAATTTTGGACTACACTGAAATCACTTATCATGGTCTGCTTTCTGATTAAAATTTGTCTGAATCTGAAAAAAATTGGTGGGTTATTTTGTATAAAGGAGACAAAATGATGTTGGCATTCAAAGGGTTAATTTATTCCATAAATATCAACTGATATATAAACAACTTGCACAAATTCAGTTAATTTGTGCATGTAACACTGATAGACAAGCTTTGAGCACCGCAGTATCAACAGAATCAGGATTGGCAATGTGCAAGCAGCTCAGAGCACATCTCTGATTGGTAAATCGTCATTATTTATAGCAACTTAAGGAGTCTGAAACCAGAGCTATTCTTCACTAGCTTGGCTGTTTGGAAATAATTCATTAAGAAATGTGAGTTTCAGACAACCTGTTGGCTTCAAGATGCTGCACATTATAGCTCAATTAGAATTAATATACAGACATATTAGGGAGACTTAGGTAACTTTGAAGGGGAACAGCACTAAAGTGAATATTTCATCGAAACTACAAATTACCTTGAAGGCTGTAAGATGTACTTTCACTCGTCTATAGCAGAATGCATCTCTGGATGAACCCCAGCGTGTGTATGGAAATGCTTTGTAGATATTATGTTGAAGGCTATCTAAACGCTGTTCCATGGATGTCAGGTCTGGTGCTGGCATCAACTCACGAATTTCCTGAAATTTCAAGAAAAATAAAACATTACTATATATTTATGTACGGGCAGCCTTTCTGTTGTGACTTTGCTTATATTCAGTCGTTTCAATAAATTTTAAAAGTCAATAGAAAAACAAACGTCCAAAGTATGATTAAGAAAGTATGAAAGGCCCGCAAAATTAATTGCAAAAACTATTATGCCTTCCATTACATGCTTTGGGTAAATGCTTTCAAGCATAGGTAAACTACCAAGACATTGCAAGGTGTATCACTGCTCATGATTGTCTGTGTAATGTGAAGCCTTTGTTCAAATGCTGCATACATAACTACTAAGATGTTAATACAATGGTTGATTAGGGAGACAGTACCATGTCAATAAAGCCACAATGTTGGGACTTTATGATAATTCTAAAACTTTAAAACCACTACCGTTGAGTGCAATGTCTGAAACAAAAAACAAACAAACCCTCTAACTTTTCACAACTCAGCTACACACCATCACCAGTTACACCAAGTTAAACACCAGAAGGCTAGAAATCAAATACTGTCAGACTACACACCTGTTCTAACTCTGGATGAGAATCTTTCAGACTGACCATCATATCAACCAATTGTTGCCTTGTAAGACCACCAAGTTGTGTAGATAGTGCCACCTCCTTCTGTTTTCTCTGTACTCTCTGACGTTTCACTTTCGGTGTTTCCGTTTGCTGACTTCCCGACGCATCATCTGTGGTTACTGTGCTTGCAGCCCGACTCTTCCTCTGTTGTGGTTTTGGTGTCTTTGGAGGTGTTTCAAACGACCCAAGAACATCATCATCTTCATCTGTACAAGAAAAAGCAAAATGAGATTGGTAAAATGGAAAACAATTGTCATTGGAAGAATGCAAAAATGGTCAAACACTGCCTGGTGCTCGGATGCAATACATAACAGCAATTTCTATTTATCTTTTGAATTCAAAGGGAAAGTAACTAGTCTTTTTATGATATTTTTAATTTCTGTTTAGTAATTACTATCTCTTGCTGAAAGATATTAGCTTGTCAACATAGCACCTATATGCACTGTTATAGTCATTCACAATCATGGCTTTTGTGAATGACTTTGTATAAGGCTGCAGGATAGATGCTCTGTCTGATGACCTAATCTTAGCAAACACCAAAAAGCAAATGTTACCGGGGGTTTCAAAGTCATGCTACAAGGGTCCCCCTTGATATATCATTGCAATCAGATTAGGGGACAGCAGAAATGATGCTTGGGTGTCAGAATCATTTACCAGCTTTTCCAGAAACTTTACAAAAACACTGTTTTATTTTGTCACAAGTTCTTAAATTATACTTGAGTACACCCTACAAAAGCATGTTGCATTGTTCTATGTTTACTATCCTCATAATTAGAAGGGACCGTGAACTCCCCCTCCCTGATCTTGTCAATGAATAATCAATAACTATGGATTTTTTTAAGATGCTATATTTGCATGAAAAAGGGACTGTTTATTAAAGGGTTTCAGTTTGTGTAACATGCTACTGTAACGCAATGTTATTCCAGAGGACCAGTGTCACTGTCCCAAGTTCAAGGGCTGTGGCAAATTCTTTTCAGGTTCACTAGCCTCGGGGCGAGTCGCTCTAAAAGAGTTCTAGCCAACTATCAGAATCCACTGACTCCACATTCAACACAGTGGTAAATTCTGTACAAGTTATACTATGGATCAAACTAATAATAAACTATCACCAGAAAGTGTTGTATATAATGGAAGTATTTCTGATATGCCATGGATTACAATCTAGAAATAACAACGCATTAAACCAGAAAGTACATGATGCAGGTTTATTTTCTTCGCAGTGATTTTCCTAAATTCACTAGTTTGCTGGGTCAGTAGCAGTGCACCCTCTAAGCCTATTTGGCGTGCCATGACTCATTCTCTGTGACTCAAGACTATTTTCAGTTGAATAGGATTGTGACTCAAGAAAATTTCACAAATTTTTCCATAGACTCAAAAAGTTTCCTGAAATCTCTCGTTTGAGGGCACACAGGTCAGTAAGATGAAAAAGTGCTAGAATGGACAGAAAAACTGCAAGCTAATGAAGTCAGGCCAGAGGATCCCATTTTTATCACAGTGACTGTACCAAATTTTTAGCAGCATTTCACAGCAGTGTCAGCTGAAGGATAAATCATCACTTTACTGGGCAAATTGTAAATATGAAGCCAAAGAAAGTGATCATAGATGTGGCACAAAACTTATCAACACACCTTCATCAGAATCTTCTTGTAAAATGTTATTCTTGTGAAGTTGGTACTGGGCTTCCGTCAAGTTTAACCTCCTCTTCAAGTTTTCATAGTCCAGTAGTGAATTCTGGAGTACAGTAGAAGTGTGGACACTTGGCAGATGAACTGGAGATGGAGTCAGGAAAGAGTCTGGAACTGATAAAGAATGGAGAAAAGAAGAAAATCAAACTTTAACCTGTAATGCATACACAGTGTATATAGAAAACACTGTGGGTAGCTTACATCTGTAATCAAAAAAAAAAATTCCAACCATTAATGACGTTTCACAGACACATGATCACACTGTTGCGATGGGCATCTTCCAGAACATCATTTTTTTTTTTGTCCAAACAAGATGCTTCGCAAAACCCTGGTGAGTGAAATAGTTGCCGATTGTTGCGTAAGAGCTTCTGCGCTACCAAACGATTGAGAAGCGAAGCGTCAGATCCAAAATTGCTGAAGTGCTTTGCCTTGGAATAGTTAGTAATTCAATATCGAATTTAGATTACGTCCTAGTGTTAAGTATCATCATACTCAATTTTTTCTTTGAATTTCTTTTGTATTCCATTTGATTGTGCTAATTTTTGAAGATTGTTCAATGAGTCCGGCTCTGTCTACTAGGTTATAAATTTTCCTCGGGATCTGAACTTCAGCTTAATATCATTAATTCTACTTTGCATGTGGTCAATTAGGACACAAAATTCCAAGTGATATTCACTAAATACCTACGTCTTCAAGCACATATTCGTCTCCAAATCACTTTTTTGAAATTGTTGCCAGTTATTACTGAGCATGCTGAGTGTGCCTCGTACGTCTCTTGGGTTGGATAAAGGTCATGACCATGAACTATTTTTGTTAGAGTTTGAGTCTCAGATTGGCAATCAGTCATTGATGCTGCAGATTGAATATTCATTTTTTTTCTGCATGTTGTCATCACAGATAGGCCTACTTGGTAAAGTGTAAAATGTATGATAAAACCAAAATATAACTTCGCTGTAGGCTAATGTGGTTAGTTGATTAAAATTAGTTCAGTGTAGAAAAGAAGGTAGAATAAATTCGGATTGGTGAGTAAAAAAAACGATTCAGTACTTTCGATAGGATTTTCTGACTCGATGTGCGGCATTAGATATTCGTTGTCTGCTCGCAAAGTGATTCTTTTTCACCCTGGAGTGCGGCGACAAAACGTTATGGGACGCCACACTGTTTGATTGACAATCTTGTGAGACGAAAGTTGCAATTTGTGAACCACTCACAGACCTTGTTGTTGATGAACTTCCCCCCACGTGGTATAAAATTGACACAAAATTCGGAAAGGGCCAATCATGGCGCAAGTTTTAGAGAAGACAATCAACCCGAGGGATATGGGAGGGCTTTACTTTTAAAATATCATCCAATGATAGTTTGGACTTATTTTATAGACATCCTGAAGGAAAGTCATTCATTGATGCCAAGTCGCAACTTTGAACAAAGCGGGAGCCCGGGGATGTTTGAGTACGAACACCCGGCCTCGACAATATTTACCCAGAGACCGGTGTTGGCGTTGATAGATCATACCATGTAAAGCTTTCTTACTACTATCTCGCATTACTTTTTTGCGGATATTTTGAAAATCACACATTTCCAATCGCGTAAATAATAAGCTTATGCTCCATGCACTGAGAATAAACCAAGGGACGGACTACGTCGCATCGGAACATTTTCACGTCCTTTCGTGTAATGATCGACCTTCGCCACTTCATCCCGGTGTCAGCCCCGGCCGGACTGGATGTGTTTAATCACGGCAATTTGACAGCAATACTTGAAAAGAAATACACTACATCCCTACTCATTGTAAAACTTTATCTTTCTGACATTATTATCCAAACATCCTTTCACAAACTCCTCACTTTGCGCGATATGCACATAAATATACGTTTTACCAGGCCAGGAGATATACGGCGCGCCTTTCATCGGCTTGCAAAATACATAGGAGTTCGTTGACCTCATTGTACGTCTGGCCTGGGCGACCGACTGCGACTGGGCGACGCGCGCGAAATCGAAATATCGTTTAAAAATTGGAAGTTTAATTGAATAGTTCATGTTGTTTAAAGGTTATAATTTTTAAAAGTTCATGGCTCCTATCATATTCCTATCTATTGATCTAAATCTACGCCTCTTTTACGAGCGTATACCGTTTCGGTCACAGGTTCATGTTTGTCTGCACAGGCGAAACATCGTCGGGGGGTGCGACTTCGCGGCTTGTCCGGAGTGTTCGTTTGATGCAGCTAATTCACATTAAATTAAACCATTCACAATTTTAAAGACGGGACGAGTAAACAAAGGTATGGCTGGAGTAAATTAACATGTTTCGGGACATTATACGCATAAAGATACTTGAAATTAGCGGTTTTCGTTTGTGCTTAATTTGTTCCGTTAGAACATAGGGGTAAGCGACGGGGGTCACGTATATAGCGGTCGGGCGCACTTATAAACAAAAAGTCGGTCGCGAGCCCCCCACCGGAGACGGGATATTATAATTATTAATCGCAAACACGGAGATAATTTAAACAACAAATTGAACCAGGTGAATGTCAGAATAATCCGAAAGAAACATTCCAAAATGTACCTCATTAAATGCGATTGTGTTTGTTTATATTTGCCTTTATTATAATTTCTCGCGCGGGGCACCGTCAATTGTTAGGTAAGCGAGAGTACACGGGATTTTGCGAGAGATTTTGAAAAATCGCATTTTTTATCAAAATAATGAATTTTTATCAACATATTTCTGTACCACCGTGTTCCTGAATGAGAAGAGAACGTGTGGCTACAAAACAGGTTCTCTTTACGATCTGTGCTTGAAGACCGGGGTGAAAAAAAGATCCGGGCGTAAATAGGTCAACCTGAATTCTTTTTACTATATAGTAGTAATAATGATTACTCTCAACCCTACTACTACTCCCAGACTCCCATTTTTATCTTCATTAGTTTTTGTTGGAGTGCAACATCAATCTGATTAAAATCTGATGTAGATGTGTTGGCTTTTACACTATCATATTACACTTTTATTTTTTCCAGTCCTCCCCACAGAAAAAAAAGACCCTTATATGATGAAGTTCAAGACCAACCCTTCTCTACCCTGTCACCAGCTAGACAGTATCACTTCCCCAGCTGCCAAGTCAGTAAAAAGCATCATTGAGCCAAAACCATATGTATTTTCACTCGTTTTAGCATATACACTTTATAGTGACTAGCCAAAATGAAAAATAGCACAAAGAGCATGAATATTTTTTGTAGAAAATGTTTCACTAACATTGCCTTGTTTTAATAATTCATTTACCCATGGCGTAAGTGAGGGACTTCCTACTACCATGATTGAACCAAAAACAGCATGCTTGAAATTCTGTGAGGGCTGAAAATATAAGGCAATGGCTTTAATTGCTGACAGGTCAGTGGAGTTAGGGACTACTAGTACCTCCATGACACAATTGCACAATATAGAGGTAGCTACTTCAATTGTCTACAAATGTCTTGTTAATTAATCATGGTGACAAGTTCATCAGGGGTCCTGTTTTCACACCTCTGGACTTGTCTGATTGCTGACTGTTAGTGTACCATGGCTTGATAACCATTGAAATGTTTGTCTTTGAATTGATAAGCCATTGACCGGCCATAGTTTCTTGGCTAATTCAATACATAATCAAGAATGCCTTGATTGATTCACTTGAATATTTCCCATCCGACATGGTTATCACCTAAACCAGGAAGCAGAAAAACTCCAACGACTGAGACCATGGAGGTAAAAATATACATCCATGCTGAGACATTGGGAAACCACAAGTGGCAGTGGTACAGACGGTGGTGAATCTCAAGATGGCTATCTTCCTCGCTCGACCAGTCGCGACTATCAACACAAAAAAAACCCACTAGCAATCAAGCTTGGAAAGGCCATGGATTTTTCTTTTTTACATCCATGGACAGACAGCATCTCTCTAAATATCACCCTGTGAATCGAGGACAGTTTACTTTGATCACGAAAACCTTTTCACACATTTCAATTCACCCCTTCAGTTCCATGTAATTGCGAGGAAAATCAATAGGATGCAATTTCGCGCGAAATGCAAATGTTCTCTGAGAGCTGAGTCACTTCCCTCTATTTTTTACATCCATGCTTCCTGCAAAGAGAAGGGCTCATTTCTAGAAAAAAGGAAAATCACCAATTTCACATCTATCCCTAAAAACGAAATGCGGAATGGGTATATTTCAACAAAAAAGTTACATTATTTGACTAGTTGAAATTGTGCTAACTAAAAACAAACCACCCATGTACCCATGAACTAAGGTAAGTCTTGACGACCGACGCGGCAAGGTATAAATTTCAACATCAACATGGAATTTTAATGCGAACAAGTCGAAAAACCTGACTCGTACTTCAAGTGTAAAATTTTATCCAATAAAACCAATAACACTGTACTTACTTGTCATCACTGACTGCGACAAAGCTGGTCTTGACAGTGACATACTTATGTCACCCAACACTTGGCGCGCCATATTTTTGGGATCGGACTGGGAGTCGGACTTCAAGCCTGAGGTGTCAGGGAGAAATATCAGGTAGATACTGCTACCTGTGTATGTCGATCCTACTGAAAACGACTCGAAATGGTCCTAGGGTGTAGCTGAAGGTAAGTTTGAGATCTTAAAACTTTAGCTGCTGGGGAATTTTTCCTCGCAGTGAACTTTTTATCTTCGGTCGGTCTGGTACAAGCTACCACTGCAGTGGTCAACAATAGAAATGTGTACTGAATGGTCGATCTCAGCGCCAAATACAAATTGAGCTTGGCGCGAGAAGACTGTTTATCGTCTGTGATTGGTGGAAAAGGTAGATGATCTTATTTGCATATTCGATGAGGTCAAAGTTTTAAAATACTTTATTTAAAGATTTTGAGTTTTCTATTGTGTTTTAATGAGCAGATGATATTAAAAGAACATTTTATTTCAAATGATTCCAAAATTTTTCGAAGATTCACCAAAAAGTGACATTTTTACGATATTTTTTCTCAGGCGCTATCTATCTATGGCTTCCTCTGATTGGCTAAGGGTTTCGCAAGAGGTCACCGATTTCAAAAATGGCCGTAGCTTGATGCGGAGTTGTGTTTTCATGCTACATTTCGCGCATCCATGCAATTCTGTCGATGTTAATGTAATTTGTAAGCTACCTAAGGGTTATCGCAAAGTCTCCTAAGGTAAGCAGAATCAGGAATTCCGCCAACTGGTTCACTGGTTTCGTTCAAGACATGGTTAACTGTCCTGGCGGTTAGTTGTTCACCGCTCACACAGTACAGCTCACAGTGTACAGACTCCGAAGTTATGTACTGCTGTACTGACAGTAGCTCAAGAATTTCCCTGCGGTTGTGGCTCGGGCAACAAAACCCACAACTACAGCCCCAGGCAAAATCTTGAGTTATTTCACTGTAATCATGGAGGTAGTACCTGACTGAGGCAGAAGTCTAGGGGTTCAGACCGTACGCGTATACGACTGAAGGTTAGAGGTCACACCTTTGGGTGTGAACGACAAAGGTTTTCTTAGGGGGCTCTAAATAGTAAGTGAAGACATGAGTATAAACGATAGGTTACAAGTAGCTCTACATGCTGTGTGTTCCCGGCTTTATACGCCCTCCCACTGCAGCCTTATAACGCCGGGAACACACATCATTGTACGCTGAGCTGGGTTACATCCTTCCTTTTTAGCTCCATGGTTACAAGAAATTCTAATAAAATTTCTTTGTAGTCACTGATTGTCAGTTCATGTCCTATATAGGGAGTCTATGCACTCACTGGTAGTGTATCGAATTGTTTTCTGAAGGGGCCTAATTTATGTTGACTAACCAGCCTGTCACAATTAGATGTCAATTGGCTAATAACAAGCACTGACAAGTGCTACTGCTACAGATCCTGTCTAAATCTAGTCTCGGACCTGACACCATCTTTTGACCTTCAGAGTATGGACAAAGGCAGAAAGACAGGAGTGGAGGTCGTAGACTAGTGTGGATCTGGTGAGTAGTCTTGAGGCTATTTACAGTCTATTAGATCTTCATGAAAGTTTATCCATTGAATCAATGGATAGCTTTAATATATTGTTTGTTGAAGAATTTACCAAATGATGGCAAAGTGAATCAAAACAAACTCCCTCCTCTTTGCATGATTTGATCTCAAAAGCAACAGAAAGAGGACTGAGAATGGAGACTGACATTACTCAAACAGACTCTGCGCACAGACCAGTGCCAACATGGAGTTTTAAACACGTTAGAAGGAGACTACAGCCTGACAATGCATTCTTTGAAGATGGTGATGTGGCTTGCTGTATCTTACTCAAGCAGATTCCATTGGATGAGGATGAAGATGAGAACATGCATGATCGGTAGGCTACCATGATTTTATTTCACTCTCTGTCATTTGAAAAAAATATGAGCTAGAAAAATGTGTTTTTTAAATTTCTATCTGTGTCTATGGAGTAAAAGTAGTAATTTTGAAAAACGTTACTCTGCAGTGTCAATATTAGTCTCTAGAATTTACAGGGTTATCCATCAGAGAATTTTGAGGGATAGACCAACCCTGTATTAGTTGAGCTACCCATTTTATGTTAATATAACACAAGAGAATACATTTTCACTGCAAAAAATATGCAAATTTTGCACATTTGTCATGTTAATTAGCCCCATTAGTTTTTTTCCAATTTTTTGATAACATTGATGTGTAGGAAATCATGATCAATATCCTAAGTGTATTGAATAAGTTGTTATCAAGCAAGTTAGCATCCTAGACAAAAATTACTCAAGCATATACAATGCTGACTTGTAGCTTGTGACTTGCACAGCATTTCAATATGAAGCTTGAAAGGTTGTATAAAGGAATAAGTGACAGGAAAATATTGCTATTAGTTTTGAATGTTGATATTAATTGAACCAAGCCTCCTGTGCAAACACACAGAATTTGTTTTAATGACACCGAATATGACAGTTTTAAACTTTTAGTTCAATCAGCAAACTGTAATGATGAACATTGATGAAAACCATCTCCATTGCTTTGATTCCTAGCCATGCATTCAGTCACTGAAAAAATGATAGAGCTCACTATGCGGAATATACAGACAGAGTCAGGGTGGACCACATCCTTCGCAGCTCATTACACAAACCATGTAGACCCCTGAGAAAAACTTTCATCAGTGATCTATGCACAAACCACGGAGCTACCAAGTAGCTCCATGCACAAACCATCATGATTTCAATACCATTTAGCCTTTTAAACATTTTAAGATACAGGAAGTGAAACAGACTTAGTAACCTTCTGTATCAAAGGTGTTTGAGTTCACCCTTGTTTGGTAGCTTTACTAGGGTAATGCATGCCTTATTGTAATGTCTAATTAAAGTGAATATGAACACCTCAGTACTTAACACCTAGTTGTTGATAGGATCATGCAAGAGGGTTTTCAAACTAAGACCATAGATACTGTAGGGCAAGACACAGTGGTCAACTTTTCAACTGTCACCCCTGCACCATTTCCATCACCATCACTGCAAAAATTTACAACTTTGCCATAGAAAGCATTGACGCAGTAATACATGTCATTGCTGTATATGGTAAACCTGTACCACAACCTTCCACTATATGCCTTCCATTGAATATTTGGCTAACTGAAACTGCATCAGGCTGGGGGCTAGTGATTTTTGTTGTTACAAGCTGGTGGGCTAGTTGTTCTGAAAATTATTTGCATACCCCTGACTGTTAATTTATGCAGAATATTACTCTGCTCAGGACTGTGTATTCATATGTAACATTGTGATCTAATATAATGATTTAGTTTGAAATGTGTGACTAACAGAAGCCATACAGAAGCCATACAAGGAACAGACTTGTAAGTGACATACTTGATTTGGTACACACGTAATTTATATATTTCCATATCAACTTCACACTTATACTAATCTTAAATCTTGGAATCGATTGAGACAATTTGCTGTATATGGAATGTCATCGGCAATATCTGTAAAACTAATCAATTTCATGCAGTTTGTTTGTCATTTTCACACACGTTCATTTCTTTTCTACCACCAGTGTACCTGAATTCAAGTGCCATGAAGCTGGTTGCAAAGAGTTCTTCACTAGCGTGTCAGCCTATGAGATGCATTACAACTCAAAACATCGTCATGTGTGCAGCCATTGTAAACGTTTCTTCCCATCGGATCATCTGTTGGACATACACATCTTGGAGTGGCATGATACAATGTTTCAGATACTAGCACAGACAAAAAATATGGTGAGACTTCCCCATCAATTTTTCATACACAAATTAATGATTTTGTTGATGTATTATGATAGACATAGTGTTTTCTGTGGTGAATTTCTGACCTGCATACAGGGAAATGGGACAAAACGGTCAAAGATCAGTTATTGCTTGAGATCATGATATTTGCTTGAAAACCAACTCGAGCTTTTGACAGCATTTTTTCAGAAATTGTTGCTTGGGTCAGAAACATTCTTGTGGTCTTTTTCCTGTGGCAGCATTCTGAAATACAGTAACCTCAGCCTATCAATATTGACTGAATATATGTGTCCTGCATTGTCAGTGGAAATACTCAGACTAGAAAACGACTAATGTCAACAATAACAATGCATGTCACAAACTTACACAATGCATTTGCAAACCAAATACCCGGTATTTCATAGTACTACAGAAAGTCAACCATGAAACTGTGGGTGATGCATTTAACAAAAATACTTAAAATATTCAAAAGTTACAGTCACTGTAGCCTCAAGGAGTGGCCAACCAATTGCAGATCGGGGCTGAATATAAAAGTGCAAAAGATGCTTTGGATGAATGCCATGCTCTGTTATATGTTATAAACAAGCAGAATTGAAAATACAGTGAGATTGCATTAGGTACAGTATATTGTTATGTATAGATTTGAAGAAATACTTAACCACATTGTTCCTTGTTTTGCAGTACCGATGTTTGATACAGGCATGCAATGAAAGGTTTCCCACGGCAGCCAAGAGAAAACAGCACCTCGTGAAGCATCATAAATATCCTTCAAATTTTAGATTTGATAAACCAGTTAGAAAGTCCAAGAGGTAAGTTCAAAATGAATAAGAATGTAGTTTTGAATATCTCTGATATTCAAAAATGTTGTACGGTAATTTATATTTTTTTGTACAGGTTGCTATGCCCGCCATATAAATTTGAGTATCATTTAATTTGTTCACACTACAGAGTTTTGGTCACTTCTGATTTTACCCAGGTTAGTAACAAACGATGTGAATGTACTATGGCAGCCCTGGGCCAGCCTAATTTCTTTCAAGTCTGAGGGGCATGTACGACGTCACAGTTGACACAAATTTACGACATCAAAATGTGTGTGAACAGTTTACATGTATGTCGGCCGTGGCCCAGTTGATGCCCTACTACAGTGTTTCCGCTGCCGTTCGCCAATTAGGCAATTGGCGAATGGAATGTCCATTTGGCGAATTTTTTTGAAGGCCAGTTCGCCAGCCTGGCGAATCCAAATTCCTAATGCGGAAGTGTAGAGTCATTGCCACTGTTTTCCCTCTTGGCCTAAGGGGTTTAAAAATGGGTGGCATTGCGCACGCTCTGTTGACTTTTAAACAATAGTCTAGGGGGTTTAAGCTGAACGTAGCTAAAACGTTTTTAATGACCGGCCATGATTGATTTGAATAGCACGCATGGTGCATTGACGGCTCGCTTACATAATGAACTCTTACGGATAGAAAAGCAGCCGACACTGATCAAACTTCAATAGGGCCAGCTGAATGCAACCCGATAGCCAGAGACCCTGAATTGCTACCGGTAAACTCTCAGTCACTGGCGAGCTCCACTGCCTGTACAAGTGAGAGCGGCAAGAAACACTAGAAAACGTGACCAAGGGCAGTGTTGAGAAGAACGTAAATTACAGGAGGAATGGTTTGTCGAATTCCCTTGGTTGATTTTTGAGAAAGACAAACAAATGTTTTTCTGTAAAGTGTGCCAATCAGCAGGGCAGAACAATATTTTGACATCTGGTGGGTCATATGAAGTTTTTAAAAAGACAACTTCACCAAACATGAACGCACTGCAGGGCACAGACTGGCGAGTAAACTGTAAAGCCCCCAAGCAAAAAATGTCGACAGATTAATGAGGATTGCAATTGTAGGCCCTGATATACGGTAGAGCAATTTGACTTTCAAAACAGAGCTTTCACTGTTTGGTCAAATATGAAAGACAGAAGAATATTTTGTTCTGGTGTACTTTGTAAACTAAATGAACATGAATCATCAAGTATACCTTTCAGAGAAGGCTGAATGCTTTTAGAGAGATCATGGATTGTGAAAGTGAATCACTGGCTCTAGATCTGTCCAAGAAGAAGAAAGTATCTTGATCTGTCAGTGTGGGGACAGTGTTCAACTATGTGTTGATACAGTATCTTGACGAACGAGAAATAAAACGTTGTTCACATGACTGTGTTAAAAATATGTGTGTGTACAATGTGTATGTTGTTTTCTTTGAAATATACCACTGTGTTCTCCCAGAGCATTAAAAACATTAAAAACTCATTACCATAACAATTACATGTATTGTTATGCAAATTAGCCACTTTATGATTTTTCCCTGGGGAAAACTCAATTGGTCACGCTCATACTGAAACATTTTGGTTGCAAAATGGTGGCTAATCAGTTTTGATGCTAATTAGCCAGTATGGCTAACAGAAAAAATTAGCCAGAGGAAACACTGCTGATAGTTTGCCTAGTGCGTTAGAGGCAAGACTATATGCTATTGCATACCATATGCTATCTTGGGCTTTTTCAATCTTGGGCTATTAGTGCATGATACGGGGCAGATTAGTATTAATTTATGCAAATTATATTAATGAGCATTGTTTTGGTATTGAAACATAATGCTAATGACTTTATCAATGTGGCGTATTCATCTGCCTCGAATTGTGTACTTCTTGTGCTTCTTGGGCCAGGCCCAGAGGTGGCCCTGGACCCCAATGTGAAACTTGCAAGTGACCAATCAGCATTAAGGTAAAAGGATAAGCTTTTATATATTGTTAGTGCTTCCTAAAGCCTGGCTCAAAAGGCCCGGGAGCGGGATTAACTGAGGTGTTAAGTAGATTATGAGGCTTTTTCTGTCTTTTGTCTTCTTTTGAAATTGCAATCATTATATAAATATGTTGTTAGAGTTTTGGATTAAGTCAGCAATGGGGGTTTAACTGACCTAACTGCACCATTGATAATGTGGAATTCTACCAATCATGGATACTTCAGACATTTACAGTGACTTTTCTTGGGTTAGTTAATCATCAGAGTGAGTGACAGTGCTTATATCAATTGTATTCTGAGTTTTTTTCGTTCCATTTATTGCAGTGAAGTACACAGGACAAGAAGTTCTACTGCAAAGGACTGTGAAGCCATGGACACCAGTAACAAAGACATTGACACTCTATCACAGACCATGGAAACAGTACAAGTTACACCGGGAACTAGAGTTTACAGGTAATTTTCAACCAAGGTACACTGGTTCAATAAATGTCAATTTTCACGGAACATTTCTTGAAGATCCCTCAGTTGTTAGCTTGGATAACTTGTGACTTTGTCGATTTGATTCGTTCCTTGCCCAGTGGGGGCGCTTCTCTTGAATGCGTTGCCGTCCCAAAGGGACAGGTAAGCACTGTCATCTCCCAGTCAGTCCATCTCTAGCTCTGGACTGGTGACATCACTTTGGGACGGCAGTGCAGTGCAGCAAAGTGCCCCCACGTGGCAAGGAATGAGTCTGATGCATTTACAGTGATGTAATTGTGCATTAATTTGTCATACTAATTAATATTATCTCATTATATTTGAATCATCAAGTGGTCTGAGATCACTGTAATGAAATCCAGAGTGCAAGATGCAAACTCTCTCTATAAAAATTATAGATATAGCAATACATTCCCTTGTCTTCATTTCAGAGTTCCCAAGACGATATCATTTGGCAGAGGAGTTGCCAGGGGCTTTGAGAGATCACCAAGACATCAGGGACAATCAAAGAAACAGTCACGGAAGAAGAATAAACCAGCAAAGACCAAAGACTCCATTGCAGATGCTACAACTACAGATAAGATGGATATTTAAACTTTGATAGGCAAATATACTCTTCAGTTACTTAAATATGCATGATTTATGTGACTAATATGATCTTGTCTACCATATCATTTACATTTTTCATGTGGTCATGTGCGATGGCCTCAAGATGTGTATTTATTCGATATTTTTTGCATGTGAATTAAAATTTTTACTGAATGTTTAGTTCCAGAAAAATGTGAGTCGTAGTATTTTGTTCCAGTTCAACCTAATCACCAAACCATTACAGTTTGTCATACTGCTAAATCTCATGTTGATTATGAGGCAGAACTGTTAGGGAAAATTTAGACGAGATGTTTGACTGACTTGTCCTGTGAATTAACTTGCCACATTCATAGGAATGTAGAAAATTTTGCAGGTGGCACAAGTAAAAGTCTAGGCAGTTACCAAGTAGTGTGTCAGCACAATATGCTTGTGAAATATGCCCTAATTTTTGACTATACAAATAATTTTCACAACCATCAGATTACACAGGACAGCCAGTTATTTTTGTTGGTTGCTGGCTATTTTCCACATTCCTTACTCATGACATGTTAGTAGTGTATTCTGACTTTCCGTTGTGAAGTAGCAGTGTTTGTTTCTTGTACTGTATAAGCAGTAAAATCCTTCAAGAAATACAGAATTTGCAATTTCGTCAACAGTGTTCCTTCCCAAATCAACCCAAGGAAATATTTTCTGAGACTTTTTTCTTTTTGACCTCCTTGTTTCCTGCAAAATGATCTCAACCACACAGTCGGTGTCTTAGAGTTAGACCACACAAAATGTGCCGTGAGAGATAGCATCCTTAGAAATTAACTCACAAAAATAGAAACAGTTGCCCGTGAATGAACCAATGCAGTCAGTAGAAATGTTTCAAGTTCATTGCACAATGATTGATTGACGGCAACTTATCTTGAGGCAGTTTTTCAGCAAGCTTGTTAATCACCTTTAACAGTGATCTCTCACTGTGATTGGTAAGATTGTTAGGGCGCCCTCTACTGACGTATATGGAAGGGTCGCTTCGATTAAAACTACTGTGTCACAGACAAAGTTGTACCATTGAGGTAGCTACCTCCATGGTTGTACAGATAAGTACCTTACAGTGCCCCATGTTCTGCCCAGTTTCAAAAACAGGGGCAGACAATTTACATAACAATCATTTCTATCAGCATATGAATGTATTTGCAAAAAAAAAAATAGAGGTTGGCCCACCCCCCAGAATCTCCTTGTTGAGAATCATTATGCTGTAACGTTATGGTCTTTTATCCTGGTGGCTTTTCATTTCGTCTATCGTATGGAAATTGACTGAAAGGAAAATAATGGAACAGGTCCCATGAGTCAGTACTATACTAACATTACTATCTGTGTAGACTCTCTCACACACACTTGCATGACTTTTCATAAATGCCTAGTATTTATTCCTTACAATAGCAACTTTAGTGAAGGTCTCTTTTCTTGTTTGAAATCCAAAACTATCTGTGAAATTCTAGTTTCAAATTCCTGTTTGAAAGGCTCATAGTGTAATTTTGATATGTCAAAACTAAATATGAGTGTGCAGTCTATGGACGGTGCATGAACTGATCGCATTATCTGAGTACATGGAATTTGTGGTTCATTTAAAATATTCAAATAAATCAAATTTGATACCTGTGAAAGTTGAATTCATTTAGGGATAATTAATGGATCAGAAATTAACAATTTCAATTTCAAAAAGAAAATTCAGTGTACACATACACCTCTACTGCCGATCCCCTGACTGACTTCCTTTGTTTTTGTTTGTGTTCGGCATTTGTGAAATGTTAGCCAAACTAGACAAAACGACAAAAAACAGCACATGTCTGTTTAAAAAAACAGCAAGTAGTTTATTTCAATTCATAGAATGAAGTTTATATTGCTCTAACAAGCTCTCGATTCAAACCATGAAAATCACCATTATTGAAATGTTTCTATCAAAAATACTGCAATTAATAGCACACAGATTGGGATTGTACATTCTTGCTATAAATGAGTTACACAAATGGATGCTTAGTTTGTTCTCAGAGAAGTTTGTCAAAAGAGATTGGTCACATTCTATCAAGCAGTAATAAGGGGTCTATTGACACGGTTGAACAAAAAATCGATACTCTCTCATAAGAAAGAAAGGCAATGTCAAATATGTCCAACTGTATACATGTACTTGCTCAGCTGAACTGCTGGTAACCCTGCCACCCCCATTTTGCAATGAATTGGTCCTACCAAACTGGCGAAAACAGGAGTATATGACAGCTTGATTGTTAAAGGAGTGACGTGTGGTAATTTTCACCTCTGACAGTTCTATGAAAAAACTCTCCTACTTGTGAGAGCTGTTGATTTTTGCTCTAAATACAGCGCATGTCAAACACACACATAAAGGAAGGTGTTTACAAACTTGAGCGAAATCTTGAAGAAATACCAGTACTCTTATTTCTGTTTTCATATCTGATTTTGCTCACCTAAACTGTGCTTACATAACTTAAACTGCGAAATGCCACAAAGTTATTAATATCAAAAGTCAGTTTTTTCTGAGTTTTCACACTGAAAACAAAAACCTTTGAAACCTTAAGCCTTGTACATGATACAAACCTGATGTTGAAGTTGTTTTGAAATATTTAAAACAAAATAACAACACAACACAAAGAAGGATAACAGTTTGGACATTTCCAAATCTGTTAAACATTTTTCATGACAAATAAGGCCAAAGTAATTAAATTCTTTGTTTTGCGTCCACTCTAAATGGGAAAAGGTACGTGTCTAAGCGGCTGAAAAACACACACAAGAAAATTAACACAATGTAATTTGATTGCAGCAAATACAAAATTGTAACAAAATTTTAGTTCAGAACAGCTAAGCGGGTATGTCCTAAAATTTCCTATTCAAATACACTGTGTGTGTTTTTCATGAAAACCCTAAAAACCTAGGCGGGTAGGGACGCAAAACAAAGAATTTAATTACTTTGGCCTAATATAGTTACCGTTTGTAGAGCTGGCAGCTGTACTTGTGATAATTTTTTCACAAGTTCTTGTTCCTCTCCCTGTAGCATGTTGAAACATTATTTAGTTTGTCAACACAGTGTCTATACGTGTAAAATGTAATGTTTTTAATGTTGACAAGTGAATATTAGTCTGGACCAGAAGGGAATTATCGACAATATCAATGCAGTTTACTCATGTACAGGCTGAGTTGACAAGCTGAATACTGTGTATCTTGACGTGCTTTGGGGCGTAGACCAAGAAATTATAGTTTACATTAAAAACAAAAATAGTGAAAAAGATCAAAAAGTTACAGCTACCAGCCCTTTGAACCCCTCACACCCATTGTCCTTTGTATAGGTCAAATTATCTTATAAAAAGCGATGGCATTACACAAAAATCTATCAGTGAAATAGTTGAACACATCTTTCTAGTTATACAGAAATACATAACAGCTAGAAAAGAAAGTTTGAACTGAAATCCTGGTACTCAGAATAGCAGAATAGAAAAATATTTTGCAAACTCATCACTGAGGTGTGTATAGGTTTTTGAGAGCATACAACGTACTTCAATTGGAAACTCAATGGTCTTCAACACAGAAACATCTTTTGTGAATAGTGTAGTGTGTGTTTGGCTATAAAGAATTTTTTTTCAAAATGATAAAATAATAGTGCCGTTCGTGTATAGCTGTCTCAAACAGCTTGTCACACTAAGAACCCATTGAAACTAGCCTTAAATCTAAGGTAAAATACTGTTCAGAAAAAATTCATTTCACAAAAATGCCAGGCAGTAATGTATTTACCGTGCTTAACAAAGCCAGTGACAATATAACACCTTGCTTTCTATTTTTTCTACATTTTTGATTCTCTAATTTGGCTCTCCGTGAATGCAGAACAATGTATTGGTGCTGTGTCAATGCCAAATTTGCCTTCATATTCAGTACAATGACATGTTCCGTATAAATTCAAAATCATGGATTTGGAGAGCCATCCGTCTGCATGCGGAAGAATAGGTGTATTTGTGATATTCAAATTGGTACCTTTGAATCTTATGATGCTCTGTGCAAAAACTTCTTTTTTGTCCATTTGTAATCAGTCAGTATAAAATATTGATGAACAGTTGCTCATAGATCAGTAAGTTCACACCAATTTTACAATAATTTGTCAGGTTGCATATTTCTGAAAATTGCTGTTCATTGCAGGCCCTAAATTATCGAAAATGGATGTTGACAAAATGATTTTAATGAATCAGTGAAATCTGTGAATATTATTACAGTTTATTCCATCTTCAACTCCACTTCTTGACAGAAAAGAAAATATAATACCCCCTGTCAACTTGAAATATACTCGGCAACTGAACAGCTTTGTGTTATGAACTATAAACCTTTGTTTACTGTGTAGAGCGTTCAATTTACTACTTCTGTGTGCACCCATAGTTATTGTGGAATTCAGCGTACTGTCAAATCAATTACCTGGTTATTCTAACACAAAAAGAGAACCCACAAAAGCTTAAAATGCAATATGTGCAGAGAAATGTCATTTACACAGGGATGAATGCAAATATCAACTTTATAAATGAAAAACAAGCTGTTTATCCGAATATGTAGTTTAAAAATAGAAATATAAGTCTAACAACAAAGATGTGGTTATTCTATCTACTATAGTCTGAAATATGTGCAATTCATTTCAAATTTATATCATCAATAATGTTACTATTGGCATTGATAAAAGATCTCTAGTGTTACACATCCAACTTAAAATGTGTCTGAGAAAAAAAGCTATTTACTACCACTACAGTAACTATAACTATAATAACTATAATATTTCTGCTTCAAATAACGTAACTCAGTGAATCCTAACTTTCTGGTAATATGCCTGAATGACAACTATAGTACAGATCTGAAAAGGGTAAAGAGACAGTGGCTGTAGCCTGTATGTGCTACATGTATGTTTTGAACCACATCACCACTTATTATTGTCTGATATCTGTCCATCGTTTTGGCTACAAAATGCTGAATACAAAATACTGAACTGTAGGAGCAAGGCTGGAGCATACTGGGCCCCCGACGAACTAACTTAAGTTATATGATCCTGGGGAGTCCCATTTATTAAGGATCCCCTAAGTTAACCAACAGTTTTGATATGGATTCATCCAATGTACTTCTGATGTGCCTTCAACATGTCCTACTGCAAAAAGTACAATTTATATGTACGCGGTGCTAGCAGAAGCTACACAGGCAAGGTATCACACAGAATTATGCAGTACTCACAGTTCATGAACATTTGGTGTCACATAGAATTATACATCATACCCATGTCAACATTTAAAATTCACGTACATTTTTTCTTCTGTATATGAAAAGACATCCAAGTGACTCCTCAGAAAAAAAAGAAAATCCTCTTACATTTGAAGTCAGTATAATTATTACAATCTCTTCTTTCCCTTTGTTGAACGGTATGCCCTACATTCTAGGTTTTGATTACATAGAGAGGTAGTCTTCTGAACATTCTCTTTTGAAGGAAACGCCCTCAAAGTTGAGAATTCTAAATGTCATAAACTTTTAAAGTACTGTTTTGGAACAGGGATATATACAGATAGCAGAATTAATGCTGGAAAACAAATTTTATTACTTTCTATTGGTTACATGGTAAACAGTATATAAGAACAAATGTAGGTTTTTTTGGAAGAGTGTCAGTTAAAATATGCTAAAATTTTCTGCTGAAATATTTTTGATGTAGTTAGTGAAGTTAATATCCCTCTGAGATGCTTGCATAAATTATTCTTAGGAAAGAGAACTTGGAAATTACACCAATGAAACATTTATACTCTGTAAGATATCACTTAAGGTAGTATGTGCCTCGAAAGTGAAAGACTTTTGCTCAAACTTTCAACCATCCTCTTACCAAACCAAGAGTACAAATAAGGGGTCACTGTGCAAAGTTAGATGCCAGAGAAACAAATTACTGAACATTTACCGATATTTGAAATTCCGAATATGGCCAACATCCCTGTGTTTGACCCTATGGGGAAAATAAAAATTTCAAAAAAACTAGGACTGTAAAATTTTTCTCACTCCAACAGGTGTAAAATGAGCCCTCACAGGCAGCAACCAGAAAGTATTGTATAAGTGTGTGTCTGAATATCTGTCCCCAAGGCACATTCTACCTTAAGATCGCAGTTATATGAATCTATCAGTTAACACTGAGGTCAAGTTCATGTGAACGTTCATGGCTTTTCTACAAATTGCTTGAAGTACATGAAATCATGATTTGTTTAACTTGACCATGACATTCGTTTATAGGAAAGGACAGTAGAAAGACTCAGCTGATACAGAGGGTCTTTGTCAAAGACGGCAGCTGGTATACATTACTCAAGTTTCATAGTCAAGGTTAAAGACATGTTAGCTGTAACTTTTCATGTATTTTTCCACAGTAGTTTTTGTATTCTCCCAAATACAAATTATTGTTCTCTGTCTAGAATCATGTGTGGAAATGCCTAGTAGTCACAGCCTGTATGTCTGTAATGTCCAATGTTTTTGTTGACAGCTGCATTTTAGTTCAGACTCTGACTCAGTTATCAACAATGACATCACCTTTTACAACACACAGTAGGAAGATGAATATTAAAATATATTCCTTTTCTGGAACAAAACTAATGACCATATTATCAAAAGATTAAATGTAAAACTAACCTAACCACTGTCTCTGTTTAGGATTCATAAGCCATATCACAGCAAAAATGTTACTGGACTAGAGAGATACTCCCACTGCGACCAAAATGTGTAGCCACCCGTTCACAAAACATTGTTTGCTACAGTACCCCTATGATCATTATGGTTTAGCCCAAACCTATTGTTATCAACAGTCACTGTGGACCTCTTTACAGCACACAGGGCGATAAGAGGTTAATTTGGGGCATTTTTTTTGGATTTGACATTCCTGGAGTATTTGTCTTATCTTGGTAATCAACCTGCAACATAGGTCACCGGTCTTTTTTGTTTAATTTTGCATATCATTGAATCCTAATTACCACAACTGACATAATTATAGTCGTGGCTACATGATCAAATTGTTATATGGCGATCATCAAACTTCAAATACAACAAGACACTGATTAATTCATCGAATAATAAAAACAAAATAAATCATAAATAAGAAGTCCAATTACAAGGAAAGATTTGCTTGACATTGATAAATCACTGTAATAAAGTTTTTTCATGCATTGAGTATTTCAGATATATGGTTTGTGTGTTTGACTAGAGTTCAAATCACCAGCTTTTGCTAGTGAATATATTTGCATATACAGTATAGAAATGGACATGCTGTTTGATTTCGGAAAACAGCATCATACGTCAAAAAAAAAAAGAACTAGCTTTATATCTCAGTTTCTGAATCATGTCATACTGAGTTGAAAAAATAATGCTATGCAAATGAGAAGCAGTGCAAAAGCGCTCTTTGTTGATTCTGCTGTGTTAAGATATCCCGGATCTTCACCTCCGCTGCCCTTAGCCGTCGTGATATCTATCGTGGCGGCGTCGCCCGCCCCTTGCTGGTTGTAAGCCTTGAGTTCAAGCTTGTAGCTAGTGCTTGGTTTCAGGTCCTTGAGTGTGTACTGGGTGACAGCGCTTGAAATATCACCGATTATCTTAGCAGTACTAGTATCGCCGATAGTATTCTGTAAGGAGAAAGCAAGAAAGCAAAAGAGGTCAGGGTTTTCAGTCAACTGTAAAATAGCTGGAAGTAAGGCCAAATTTGATTGGAGGGTCAAAGTTGATACTGATGGCATTCAGCCAATCACTTGCTGTTTGGACAAAAAAGAATTTATGCAAGATTTGCAAATGAGATATCTGTCAGTTATCTGTACAGTTCAACATAAATGAGAAATTTTGATGTTTGCTGGAACAGCATGACCAACCACATAGAATCATGACCCTGATAAAAAAACTGTTACAAGTATCTTGTCCCTCATATAATACCCCCTTTCACTGCCATGGTTTGGCCAAAAACCCACCGTCATCAATGGTGATTGTGGACCCGTTTATTGTGTATTGGGGTGAAAAAGGTTCACCAGAATGAATAAAATCAACCCTCTCTGGACAACTAATCTGAAATCTCTTTTATATCACATGTGGTCATTTACATCAGTGGATCTGATCAAGCAAGACTAGCTTTTTATATAATGGTCATCAAACTGTTAGAGTGGCTGTAAATTTTGTTTCTTACATAGTTTGATAGTACAAGGGAGCTATATATTTATAGGAAATCCAAATTTTTCGCCCATCGAACAACCCATTCACATTGTCATAAGAGAAACAAAATGTAAAAGAGTGACAGTTGTCAGATAAACTTCAAATTATAGATGTTCAATGTCTTGACTTATTCACAGCCCGCACTTGCTTGCAAAATACACACTTTTTCTGGTGCCCTCTGGGACAGAACTTATGCCTATACCAGCTCATAGCTTAGCTTTGCTTTGCTCTGTTGTTAAGGGCACAAATGTTAAAAGCTGAAGTTTATAACTGACGCTCTTGTCAGTCTAGGATCTGATCATGCTATTTAATCCATAAATATATACACATTTAAGAAACTTTTTACAGTGCAAGCGCCTTAACTATATCGTTGTGCATTTTGCTTACCAAAAATATATCATTCAAACTTTTGAGAGGTGGTTTTGATTCCCATTTTTAGCACTATTGTCTTTGAAAATGTCACTTTTTCAATCCTTGATAACAGATTTGGTCAATTTTTAACAGTTTTTGTGTAGTCGCTCGCCACAGCTGTTTGAGACTTGCAACATGAAAATCATTTTGTCTTCAAAACATCTCATTGAGAAAAAAAAACCTGGAAAAGGGTAACTTACATCTGTGTATGTGAGTTCATAGTGACTGATCGGTGAACCACCGTCATCTTGGATCTCCCACATCAGTACATAGGAATCAGCTGACATGGAGTTTGCTTTGCTGACAATACTTGGAGCATCTGGCGCACCTACAATGGACATAAAAAGAATTCAGATTCCTTCACAAAATTATGGCAGTGTGGCCCCTGAACTTGGATTTTTATTTCATGATATTGTTCATTACAAGTATGATTATGATTACTCAATCATGTTAAATGTGGAATTAAGATTCCTTCACAAAATTACAGCACTGTTGCCCCAGAACCTGGATATTTATTTCATACTTTTCAGTACAAGTATTATAATGATGCACATACAATTAACATGAACGCAGAATTCAAATTCCTTCACAAGATTATAGCACTGTGGCCCCTGAATCTGGATTTTTATTTCATGGTATTGTTCTCCACAAGTTGTGTGATAATGGTACACATATGTTAATGTAGAATTTAGATTCCTTCTCAAAATTACAGCACAGTGGCCCCTAAACCTGGCTTTTATTTATATTTTACACATACATTTTATGATAATGGTATACTATGTTAATGACAGGGCTACATTGTTGGACTTTGTAATCATCATGGATATTCAATCCAGCGCATGCTCCATTGTACTGAAGGCTCTCTGAAGCATGTAGCTCTGTTATGCTGAACATCAAAGACATTGTTACATTATATTTCTGAATAGCCAATCAGCTGCACAATAGCCATAGTTTCTGACTCTCCAAATTACGGTGAATAATTATAATCTACCAACCAGGTACAACCTTCTGAGCCGCTGCACGTTGGTCGTCAAAATGCTGTAACAGTTGTGACTCTCAATACTTTTGATCTCGCACTTACTCTTCCACATGGCATTCTGATGACAGTTTAATTCAGACTAATACCAAGCCAGATATGCTCAATGAAACAACCTTACCAAAGAGATTGAGCAATCCTGCATAACACAATCTTTTTGTATGCACGTACATACACTGAAACACAGGTACTCATATACTGTAGATTTGTCTATCTCTCTGTGTATGCGTGTTTGACATGCACATGCATACATAAACACACATACAGACACCCAGAAAGACTTACACTGGCATACAAGTTTACATACACATCCCAGAATGCCTTGCTTAAAGCAACTGAGCGTTGCAAACATCATTACGATAGCGTATTAGCACGATACTCACTGTAATCGTCGGTTGCAAATAACACGGAGGGTGATAAAGGCGGTCCGTAGCCAACTTTGTTAGAGCATGCAGCAGTCACAGTGTATTCTGTACCTCCATTTAATCCATCAAAAGTCATGTCAGTTTCAACTGTAACAGGAACCAAAAAGCGTCATTTAAACCCTTATCCTGCCTAGTTCATAATTTATCATGAGGTTACATTTACTAAAACTCGTAAAAAACAGGATTCCCATGTTTCGCATTTTAACAAAATATTGAATATTTGAAGGCTGCTGAAAACATTGATGCTGTAAACATGATTTTTACAGACTAAAGCTTCTATAACATACCAAGCCAAATGGGTAAAAATACATACTGATTTTTGCTCAATACTGCTTTTTGCTTACATATATTTGGCAGATGGGGAAGTGATGCTTTCAGCAGGAAAAGAGTTAAACTTACAATGCATGAATTGTTTAAGTCAGTTTATAAAAAGTATTTTTTTTTTTTTTTTTTTTTTTAAATATTTTATCAAGTGAAATGTGTCTCTTGCACTGAACTATCACTATTTCTGTGAAGTGTTATCAGCGGCTTCCTCCTGCATGTCAGACTATATGTTGCTGATTTGTAGAAGTATTTTTTATGAAAATAATCTGTCTTGTAGGAAAGAAAAAGATAATAAAATCACCAAGAACAGAGAATAACTCTTCATAATTTTCAAAAAGTAAATGCCAATAGTGAAAGAAATAGATAGTATGTATATTTGGTCCTTCTTGTTTTATAAGAATTGAGACAAGTGAAGACAAACAAGTCATCGCTGATGACACAGTCCCCACTGGCACCATTAATTGACATGCACAAGCATACTACAATACAATGTCTGTGTGTCAAGTTTGAATGAATCTGTTCAGGGATACTTGAGTTATGGTCCAAAAGCATGAACAAAATCGCAACAAAGTGGCCGCCCGATGGTCATATTGGATGGTATTGCAAAATAAATTGAGCATGTATATGCCATAGTACTTTATCTGTGTACCAATATTGAAAGAAATCAGTTCAAGGATACTAAGTTGAGTTATGGGTCGAAAACATGAAAAATTCGCAATAAAATGGCTGCCCAGCAGCCATATTGGATTGTATCGCATAATAAATTGACGTGCATATATATGCCATAGTACATTATCTGTGTACCAACATTGAATGCAATTGGTTTAGGGATAGTTGAGTTATGGTTCAGAAACATGAAAAATTCTCAACAAAATGGCCACCCGGTGGCCATATTGGATCTTATCACGAAATAAATTGACATACACATGTATGGCACAGAACTTTATCCTTGCACACAGTTTGAAAAAAATCGGCTCAGGGGTGACAGAGAAAAAGCTCGTGACGGACAGACAGATGGACGTGACCCAATCTATAAGTCCCCACTGGATTGTGTCCGCGGGGACTAATAAATGACTGAAAATTTCTGTTCACTTGGGATACTGTACCATTGACTATATCCTAGATAAGCTAGCTGTCTCACCCTTTCACCACCATCGTTTGGACCAAACCCTTTGTTATCAGTGGTGATTGTGGACCTACTTACACAGAATCAGGGGGTGGATATGTTAGAGTAGACTTACGTTTTGTGCCATCGATGAACACTTCTCTCACTTGAGGGCCATTTGTACCCTCATTGAAAACCACCTTACATCTCTCAATTGGCCATCCACCCAGGCTGTCGGGCTCCTCCACCTCTAGCGTGACGCTGGTCTGTGTGGTGTCCCTCACATGTATTTGATCAGGTGCAGTTGGTGCGTCTATGAAGGGGCAAAAAATGACAGTATAAAAACAATGGAATTAAAGTGTAGCAGTCAAGGTCAAATATTTATAAGTAGACCACATGGTTTTATCGTTGCACCATTTTCTGACATTACTTTCCCACATTTCATTTTGGCAAGATGACTGCTAGTCTTGGTAAAGACTGCACATTAGAAGATAAGAATGAACTTACAAAGTTCATAAGAATGCAACATTCTTGTCTTTCTGAAAGACATGCAACACTTAATGATGATATGTGCTTTCTTCAGTGACATAACTGTTAGGCTGAGAGGCCTGATGCTCATGTGTCCTTTGAAGTTCACACCCGTGTAGATAGACTGAAAGATCCGTTGCTCGAGGACGCTCTGTACGCTCCCCCCCTCTGGGGAGCGCAGAGAGCGCCCTTGAGCGACGGAACTTTCAGTCTACCGTGTAGAATGGATATGTCATTAAAGGTACACTGTCACCTGTTCAAATTTTGCCACAGTTACCATGGAAAGAGAAAATCTAACCAATCACATATTTTAAGCGAGTGGCCGCATTTTAAAAACAGCGGCCTCACATGGGCATTTTGAATACCCCTTTTGAACGCCCCTTTTATTTTAGATTACAGGTGACTGTATACCTTTAACTAGCCCTAATCGATATCTGTAACAGGATATGTGATGTAGATGTCATTTCACTGCATGTAAGATTTCAGATTTTTCACAAGTAGGAAGGACTAAACTTGAGGTAGAGTGTTTCTTGGAATAGGTATTACGACTCTTTGCCTTTTACAATATTCTGTTAGCCTACCATTCATGGCATGCGTTTTTAAGGTAGGTAGTAAATAAAGTTTTTGACTTGCTTAGTTTTGTGAAAATAGGGGATTTTTCCCCTCGTACAGATGACACAGGGATGGCAGCCATTTTGAATTTTAAATATTTCATACTTACATGTCTCTTCTAATATGATTGTGTGCTCAATTTTACCTCGGTCATTTTCAGCTACACACTTGTAGTCACCAAAGTTGGTCTTTGCAGACGGCATTACCTGTGAATGCAGATTTTTCAGATGAAGCACAATACGTACTGACAAGACACCGAATCAGCCATGCGTGCCATACTGTATACTGTATTGACACAGTGGAAAAAGGAAATTGTCAGAAAGCATGGCAACTTTAATATTAAGTTGTCCAAAATTGAAAATGTTAAGTAATTACCTCTCCTATGTGTATGAAAAACTTCTCCCGTACATTTGTGCTGTGACAGATATGTTCCTCTTTGGTTATTTATTTATTTATTTGTTTATTTATTTATTTATTTACTTACTCCCTTAACAACTATCAAGTGCATAGTCTGCCTAATGTTGTTTCAGTTTCTGAAGTCACAGAGAACCAGAGTTGTAAAATTAGAACAGCGCCCTCTAGGATCAAAAGTTCATATCTTTTGGGAAAGAAAGTGTGTAGAAAGCAATGAAAAGGACCGTTATCTGATGAAAACTTACCGCGAGTGTGCTTTCATAGGTGTTCACTTCTAGCGTTGTTACCCGGCTGTTGTTTACCCTTTCAGAGGCAAACTCCCAATGCATTGTGGGTGCCGGGTTGCTCTTGGCTACACACTTCATTGGGGTTGGGTGTCCCAGCCACGACAGGACCACTGATGGTGTTTTGGCAGAGTCAATGTAGGGGGAGTCTGGAGAGGATATTAATAGTAATAGAAGTAAAGGCCCAGTAGGTCTAAAGTTTAATGACCCTTCTTTATTTCTAATTTTTGTATATCTGTTGCAATTTGTTGCTCTACTCTCCACAGCATGTTGAAACATCCGCAATTTCAGTAGTCAACATATCTTCTATCGGTGAAAAACACACTGCTATCAATTGCATTTGAATTCTCATCCAGACAAGAGTTCACTAAGCTCAATACTGCATATCTCACTATGCTTTGGGAGTAGAACAAAAAATTATGATGGATAATAAAAACAGAGTTACTTGCCCCTTAAAATACAAGACAATAGCATGACAACCTGGAGGCTTTGGTTAGCCCCAATAGAAAGGTATACAAATATATACCATCAGATTTTTTATGATAATTTTTCTCTCCAGTTTTAGCCTTCAGAAAAAGGAACTCTGGACTACATGTGGTGTAGATTTTCACCTGATATTCATAATTTACGAGAAATTCCCAGATAGACTCAAAGAGTCCATTAGGAAGTGTATTCTTATCAGTTTGGAAAAACACAGCAATGGTCAATTTACATGACAATACATAAATTGCATATTCATTTTGTTGCAAAAATAAATTTTTTTGTATGTTTATTAATATATAAATAGATTGCTCCAATAAAAGAGGGTAGACCAACCCTAAAAACCCCCTGTGGAGAATTCTGGGGTAAAAAGCTTATAAAAGTTTTAAACAAAAGTTATAAATATTTGTGGTCAATGTCAACTCCTGTCATAACAAGTTTGTATGTTTGTTTGTTCACTGCATAAATAATTTACTACATAAATTTACTGTTCTTTGAACCCATTATTATAGTCATACATTACTGATAATCAAAACTCTAAGAAATTGTCTCACGCACCCGACCAGTCAACTTTTCTGTTATTATAACTTGTTTTAACTCACGTTCAACATTAAGAAAGAAGTCTTTGGTGGTTCGTCCAGCAAAGCTTTCAGCCACACAAGTATAGGCACCAATATCGCCACCCCTGACATCATCAATGCTTATCACCAAATCATCGTCGTCAGAGCTTACTTCTATCCGTGGATCTGACGGCTGGAACAGTGTGAAAAGAAAAACATGTTATCCATGTGTGCATACACAAGATGTATTTCAATTCTTTGGTTTGTTTCTTATATTGCATAGCTAAGTCCAGAATGCAACAATGTTTATCTGCACAATAAGTAAATGCCTGCCGTGTTATTTTTTATACATTGCATTTTTTCAGCTTCCTGTTGCTACAAAATGTATGGCACAAATATTTGTTGACAGCAACAAGAATAAAAGGCGGTGCAGTTGTTTTTTTGCAGCCATTCAAGGTAAAGCATGGAGACATCACTGCCTCTAACCAAAATATCAAATAGGGCTACAATAGAAATAAAAGAGAGACTGCCCCTAGCAATTGAAACAGGATTTCTCCATTACAGTATGATATGTATAGGACTGTGTTCAACATTACAAACAAAATCTAGCAAACGTCTTCACAGAACGGATTCTTGTGGGATTCTGAGCCGTAGAAATTTGGGTATGACATTGTTAGTATTATTCAGGTTACCTATGGTTTTGTAGAATACACTATATCTGCATTTTGACTCAAATATGACTTCATTTCCTGTCACAGTCTAGCATAATTCTTCACTCCTTCACCTGTGTCAAGCATTTAATCTGGACATGAGATCAAATGTTACCGGGAGGGTCATGGTTCAAAGAAGTAAATATACATGCCACTTCTTGACAAAGACTGTACATTTCGCTCTTGTTTGCCACATAAAGTGTTTATACCTGCACGCCAAATTTCATGATCTGACCATTCCGTGTCCATGATAAAGTTGGTGGTGGGTTTCCCTTGGTGACAGTGCACTTGAATGACACCTCATCATCCTCATTAGCTGTCTTATTCTCAGCGGCGCCAATCTCTGGTACGGTGTAGACCAGCAGTGTCGCTGATGCATTGATGTTGGCTATGGGAGTGCTGGCCCGGCAGTTGTAGTCACCGCCGTCTACTGACTGTACATTATTGATGTTCAGTACCGATGAACCGTTACCTGCCATTGCTGGAAGGCGAATTCAAGACACAGATTTATTGAAATAACCCACATTACACTGCCTATTGCCTGTATTTTTTGAAAGCTAGATCTGCCACTAATGACATGTTAAATTGCGGGGAAAAAGCTATTCTTTGCTCTCTCTCTCTCTCTCTCTCTCTCTCTCTCTCTCTCTCTCTCTCTCTATATATATATATATATATATATATAATATATATATATATATATATATATATATATATATACACACACACATATATATATATATATATATATATATATATATATATATAATATATATATATATATCTATATATATAATATATATATAGTATGTGTGTGTGTTTGTGTGTGTGCGTATTGGAATTTTTATGAACACCAATTTAATTTTTCACCACAACCATAAAAATGTCTTACAGATAAATTGTACATCTCATTGAAATGATTCCATTGCTGTTACATGCAGATTTCTCCCCAGGCAGTGCTATGTACTACAATTTCAATGGTTATATGTTTGTCAGTAAAATGTGAGATTTAGCTCTCAAATACCATGACAGGGCATTATCACGTAAATGCAGAGTTAGACTTTGCTGCCAGCTGACTCAATGGGGGGAAACGAGACGCAGTGACTGAGTGACCATTGATGGATGCTGTGTAAGTGGTCTCAGATAATGGACGTGTTGTTCTATTGCACTGCGGCAGATGAGACCATCGATCTGAGCAAATAGATCGGAAATATCAGACACAGGTAAATCCAGACATTTCTAAATCTGATGTAAATTTATCCCCTCTGCTGAATATTTGGACAAGTTGTCACGCGACACTGGACTTCTGCCTGAGAAAATAGATGACTTGCCCACCATATCCATCTACTATTGTCCATCAACTTTGCACGGCCACCTTGCCTGGAACATTTTACCCATTTCCTGGAATGGCCATGGGACAAGTGTGACCTGATCTTTGATACACTTACTCAGATTTTTTGAATTTTTTTAAAACAATCAATTTGGCAACACTGATGCACATTTTCAGATTGGAGTCATACTTTTATCAATAAACATGATATTGACCTTACTCAGATTTGTTCACGTTGTCTGTATCTCTATTATTTTCATTTTTGTCATCTTTGAGAAAACACATAAAAGTTTTTTTTCTCATATTTAGGAATAAACATGATGTTGACCTTATTCAGATTTGTTCATGTTGCGTTTAATTCTCCATTATTTTCGTTTTTGTCAGCATAGAGCAAACATGGAAATATTTTTTTACTGCAAGTCTGTGTAACATTTAAAACATTTATGTCCTCCAACATAAACTTTGATTCAAGCCTGCTGTTTTGTGTGGCCAAAGTTGATCTCTCTCAATACATTCACCATTGAGACCAAAGGATTGATCACATTACTGGAGTAAAGAGGCATACAGTAGTTTTTTGTGTCTATCAGTTGGAAAAGTTTTTGCATGCTTTATTGTTTAAGCCGAAATTCAAAACTTTA